>NW_018224712.1:129621-134421 GCF_001263595.1 Phalaenopsis equestris | reverse complement strand
ACTCTTTCCATTATAGAAGATGACGAAAAATAAATCCTTTCTTAAATCTGTTTTGAAGGCTTTCGGGGGTGGGGCACTTTTGTTTACTCTAGTTCTCATTTACATGAAAAAAATCTGCTTTGGAAAAAAATTGAGTTTATTGGCAGCATTATTAGTGAGAATTGGTTTGTTGGTGGAGAGTTTAATATGATCATTAAGCCTATAGAAAGAAAAGGTGTTGGTATGGTTGAGTCTTCTCTTATTAATAGGTCTTCTAAGTCCATTTCTAATGTAGGTCTTTAAGACTTGGGATATTGTGGATCTCCTTATACTTGGAGGAGGGGTTTTCTCTATTAGAGATTGGATCAATTTTTAGCTAATTCTACTTTTATAAGTTACTTTCCTATCTTAAAGGTTCAGCATTTGAGTTGTGTTACCTCTGATCATAATTTTATTTTGCTCACTTTGGATTTCACTATTATGCCGACCATATGCAGGTCTCTTTGACATGAGATATTCTGGATCTCCTTATACTAGGAGGGGTTTTCTCTATTAGAGATTGGATCAATTTTTAGCTAATTCTACTTTTATAAGTTACTTTCCTATCTTAAAGGTTCAGCATTTGAGTTGTGTTACCTCTGATCATAATCCTATTTTGCTCACTTTGGCTTTCACTATTATGTCGTCCATACTTCTTTTAAATTTTTTAATGTTTGGACTTCTCATGATATTTATCTAAATTTGGTGAATCAAACATGAAAAATTAAATGATTTGGGACTCCTTGGTTTGCTTTGTGGCATTTACATAAGAAGATGGCTGCCCATTTTATTAAATGGAATTACCAGATCTTTGGTAATTCCATAAAAAAGTGCAGGATGCTCAGAACATTGTTGATTCTCTGGAAGCTCAGTTTGATGTTTCTTCTGATTTGGTGGACACTGTTGCTTAGGCTCACATTGCTTTAATGGTAGTTATTGCTGTTGAGGAAAAACTGCTTAAGTAGAAGGCTAATAATTCCTCCTTTATTGCAGGGGATAGAAATACTAAATATTTTCATGCCACCCTTAACCATAGAAGGAACATCAATAGTATTTTGAAAATTAAAAAGGGGGATGGGAGTACTTTAACTTGTATGGAAGAGATTGGTGATGGTGTTGTTACTTATTTTACTGAGCTTTTTCAAACCTCTACTCACTATGCTTGTTGAATAGACTCACTTTCTGGAAGAGTATAAAAATATTAATAATCTCACTTTGACTTATCCTTCTAATGAGCAGGAAATTCTTAATGCTTTCAAATCTACTTTCAGCAACAAAGCTCCTAGGCCTGATGGTTTTTCTTCTGCTTTCTACATCCTTTCTGGGGAGGTTATCAAGAAGGAGGTTGTTCTTGCGGAATAGACTCATTTTGTGGAAGAGTATAAAAATATTAATAATCTCACTTTGACTTATCCTTCTAATGAGCAGGAAATTCTTAATGCTTTCAAATCTATTTTCGGCAACAAAGCTCCTAGGCCTGATGTTTTTTCTTCTGCTTTCTACCTCCTTTCTTGGGAGGTTATCAAGAAGGAGGTTGTTCTTGCGAAACAAAGATTTTTACTTGATGATAATCTTCGTAAATATTTCACCTCTGCTTTGATTGTGCTCATTACAAAAGCTAATGATAAGATATCCTGGGACAATTTTCATCCTCTCTCTCTCACCAATGTGATATCTAAAGTTATGACTAAAATTAAAGTCAACAGATTGCAGCCTCATCTTTCTCATATCATTGTTGCTCAACAGTTTGCTTTCATTAAGGGTAGAGATATTACTGATAATATCCTTTTAGCATAGGATATTAATGAATATTTAGAAAAAAAGTGTAGGGGTGGAAACATGGTCCTTAAAGTGGACATTAAGAAAGCTTTGGATATTATTGGTACTATTGGTTAGGACTTTATTATTAATATTTTGCAGGCTAAAGGCTTTCAACATGACTTCTGCTCTCTCATTAAGAGGTGACTCTCTAATAACAGCTATAGTATGATGGTTAATGGTAAAGCTCACGGTTTATTTTCCGCTAACTATGCTATTAAACAAGAATACCCCCTCTCTCCCACAATTTTTATTATTGCTTTTGAGTACCTATCTAAGCTTATCAATAAGTTGCAATATGAGTCCAAAATTGTGGTGAGTCACCTTGCCTATGATGATGTTGCTACATTGTTCTTAAATGCTAGCAAACGTGCTATTAAAGCTACCATGTCTTTGCTGAAAGCCTTCCAAAACACATCTATGATGTTCAACTTGGCTAAGTGCTCCATTTATTTTGGCAAGGGTGTCACCTCTAACACTAATACTTGGGCTTCCAATTTTATTAGTTCTTCCAATTTTAATAGTTGTAAAATCTCTATGCTACCTATCAAGTATCTAGGGGTCAACATTCTTAGAGGCAGAACCAAGCAAACTCAGATGGATGAGGTGATTGATAAAGTTAAACTCAAGTTCAATAATCCAACTCAGGGATCTAATGCTGGTGATTTATAGCAAATATAGAATGAAATAAATAATCTACATGGAATCAAAACTTTTCTCATTTTTGTTTTGAAAGCACTCCTGCAATCTTTTGATTTTAAGACAAGCAGCAGTCTGTGAGAGTTAATTTTAGAGAAAATATTTTAAAAGTTCCTAGACCATCAGTATAGGGCCATTTTAGTTCTGTACTTTAAATATGTTCAATTTCATCCCTCTACTTCTCAATTGTGATCCAAAATAATCAAACTAATAGATTATGACGGATCATCTGTAAGAAGCTAAAGGACTATTTTGACTATGATTTTAGAAGACACAGAATAAAAACCTAAACCCTAAACAACCTTAAACCCTAAACCCTAAACCCTAAACCCTAAACAACCCTAAACCCTAAACCCTAAACCCTACCCTAAACCCGTATTTAAAATATTATGATTAGGAGAAATAATGACGGATCATCTGTAAGAAGTTAAAGGACTATTTTCACTATGATTTTAGAAGACACAGAATAAAAACCTAAACCCTAAACAACCTTAAACCCTAAACCCTAAACCATAAACCATAAAGAACCCTAAACCCTAATCCCTAAACCCAACCCTAAACCCGTATTTAAAAGATTGTGATTAGGAGAAATAACCCTACAAGTGTAACTCTGCAGTTAGCAAATCGTTCAATAACCTATCCTAAAGGAGTTATAGAAGATGACATAATGAAAGTGGATCAATTTATCTTTCCTGTCAATTTCATTGTGCTAGATGTGGAGGAAGATAAAGAGATACATATCATTTTTGGGAGACCTTTCCTAGCCACAGGAAGAGCAATGATAGATGTGCGTAAAGGGGAATTAACAATGCACATCAATGATAAAACTGTTATTTTTAACATTTTAAAATCAATGAAATACCGTGCAAAAGGTAAAGATGATGAATTCTATAGAATGGATGTTATAAGATATCTGAGCGAATGTGATTTTAAGACTACTTATGAAGAAAAATCTGAAGAAAAAGAATTGGAACATGAACAAGAACAAGAATTAGATCAATGTGTAAACCTTTTTAAGGAAGATTCAAGTTATGTTCAAAAAAGTTTTGAAATTTTTGACACGATAGACAAAGATAAATCATTTTGTCCATCTATTAAAAAATCTCCAGAATGTGAGTTGAAATTACTTCCTGAACATTTAAAATATGCCTTTTTAGGAGATTCCTCTGCTTTACCTGTTATAATTTCCCAGAAGAGTTGAAATTACTTCCTGAACATTTAAAATATGCCTTTTTAGGAGATTCCTCTACTTTACCTGTTATAATATCCTCAAAGTTAACAAAGGAAGAAGAAGAAAAGATGATGAAAATTCTAAAAAAATTTAAGAAAGCCTTTGGATGGACAATTGCTGACATTAAAGGAATCAGTTCTTCAATTTGTATGCATAGAATTAATCTGGAAGAAAACTGCAAACCCAGGGCTGATCCACAAAGGAGATTAAATCTTGTTATGCAAGAGGTTGTTAAGAAAGAAATCTTAAAGTGGTTAGATGTTGGAATTATCTACCCTATTTCAGATAGTGCATAGGTTAGTCCAATTCACTATGTTCCTAAGAAAGGAGGACTAAATGTAAATGTGAATGAGCATAATGAGTTAATATCTACTAGACAGGTTACATGGTGGCAAATAAGCATTGATTATAGAAAATTAAATCTTATCAATAGGAAAGATCATTTTCCACTACCCTTTCTAGATCAAATGCTGGATAGACTAGCTGAGCATAAAAACTTTTATTTTCTAGATAGAAATATCGGTTATCACCAAATTCTAATATTTCCTAAGGATCAAAAGAAAACAACATTTACCAGTCCTTATGGTACTTTTGCTTTTAGAAGAATGCCCTTTGGTTTATGCAGTGTCCCTGCTATATTTCAAAGATGTATGATGAAAATTTTTTATGATTTAGATTGAAGTCTTTGTGGATAACTTTTTAGTGTTCGGAACTTCATTTGACTCATGTTTAGAAAATTTATCTAAAGTTCTTAAGCACTGTGAAGAAATAAATTTAGTACTTAACTGGGAAAAATGCCAATTTATAGTAACAGGAGGAATTATATTAGGTCATTAAATATCAGAAAATGGTATGGAAGTAGATCCTACTAAAATTCAAGTGATCGCTAATTTAACCTATCCAACAAATGTAAGGGAGATTAGGAGTTTTTTAGGACATGCTGGATTCTACAGACGATATATTAAGGACTTTTCTAAGATTGCTAAGCCTTTATGCCATTTACTGGAGAAAGATGCAATTTTCAATTTTTATGA
>NW_018224712.1:125383-129451 GCF_001263595.1 Phalaenopsis equestris | reverse complement strand
TTGATAAATTTAGATCATATTTGATTGGAACTCATTGTATAGTGCATACAGATCATTCTGCTATTAAGTACTTAATGAAAAAGAAGGATACTAAACCAAGACTTATAAGATGGATTCTTCTTTTATAAGAATTTGATTTTGAAATAGTAGATCAGAAGGGAAGTGAAAATCTAATTGCTGGTCATTTGTCCAGCTTTGAATTAGAAAAACCTCTCTGTTTTGAAAAAGAAATTAATGAACATTTTCCAAATGAAAAATTTTTCACTATAAATGAGTGGCGTGTTCCGTGGTATGCTGACATTGTAAAATATATTGTTAGTGATCTTAAACCCTATAGAATGACATACCAACAAATCAGGAAATTTATTTCCTGAAAAAGAACGATACTAAACCAAAACTTATAAGATGGATTCTTCTTCTACAAGAATTTGATTTTGAAATAGTAGATCGGAAGGAAACTAAAAATCAAATGGCTGATCATTTGTGAGTAGGCAATATTTCTAGAAGAAATGAGATGCCTCTGAATTATATGCTAGAAATTAAAATATTTGATATTTGGATATTAGATTTCATGGGACCGTTTATACCATCTTTTGGAAATTTATATATTCTGTTAGACTATGTATCCAAATGGATAGAAGCTGTTGCTTTACCACGACGTGATGCTCAAAGTGTTGCAAAATTTTTGAAAACAAACAAATCTTGTAGATTTCGGATGTTGAGAGATATCATTACTGATGGGGGGAGCCATTTCAGAAATGCCATTATGGAGAAGTTATTAAAGAAATATCATATAAATCACAGGATTGATATTGCTTATCATCCTCACACAAGTGGTTTGGTTGAATTAGCCAACTGAGAAATTAAAAGAATTATGAAAAAATCTGTGAATCCAATAAAAATAGATTGGTCAGTCAAACTTGACTATGCTTTGTGGGCTTATAAGATTGCATATAGAACTCCTATAGGAATATCCCAATATAAGCTAATATTTGGGAATGCTTGTTACTTAGTAGTTGAACTTGAGCATAAAGCATATTGGGCTATTAAATAGTTCAATTATAATTTAAATGATGCTGGCGAGAAAATATTGTTACAATTAAATGAGCTTGAAGAGATAAGGAATGAATCTTATGAGAGTGCTAAGATTTATAAAGATAAGATGAAAATATGGATGATCAAAAGATTCCTACTAAAAATTTTTAGTCAGGGTAACAAGTTTTGCTATATAATGCAAGGTTAAGATTATTTCTATGCAAACTTAAGTCTAGGTGGATGGGCCCATTTGTTGTGATAAAAGTTTATCCTTATGGAGCTATGGATAATAAAGATCCTAATTCTGAGAAAATTTTTAAAGTGAATGGACATAGACTAAAACCCTATTTTATAACGGATCAGCATAAATATAATTATGGAACAGAAGGAGCAATGGTTATGTCGGGCTGACGACGTAAAACCAAGCGCTTTGCGGGAGGCAACCCATAGTTATTAGTGTGTTTTTGCTTTGATTATTATTTTGAGTATGATTAAGAAATTTGCGTGATTTGGGGTAGTATTTTTGAGTTTATTATGTGATAGTAATAATTTTTAGACTTTATTTAGTGACCTAGACATGTTAGAATGAGAATTTGGACGTTAAGTTGAATGGAGCAAAAATGTGCACTAGCGTTTAAGCGCCAGATCCCTTAAGAGCCAGATCTGGCGCTTATGCGCGGCAGTTTAATCACATGTGCAAGTTTTGATTTCTAGAAGGTGTAACTGTAATTTAGTTAAAATAAACATGTCTTGGCAGTTTCTAGTCATGTTTAGAAGTTATGAGGTGAAATTAGACCTATAAATAGAAGGGGTATGTGAAGGAATTTCACCCCGAATTATTTTTAGCCCTAAAATTCTAAGAAAGAGAGAGATTTAGAGAAAATATCATCATGGGAGATGGATTTGTAGAAGAAGAAAGAAGCCATGAGGAAGAAGTTCATTAATCAAAGTGCACATGAGATCTATAACGGTTTCTTAGTTGTTAGTATTAAAGGGATATCTAACAAGATCAACCAAATGGAGAATACTATATCTATATTAGAGACTAAGGTTCTTGAATTGCATGCTCATCTAGAACATATTGGGTGACAACTTAAGATGCAATTCAGCCATACAAGTTATGTAGAGGAAGCGGATAAGGTGATGTTCCTTAAGCAAAAGTGGATTGAAGATGATAGTATTAGAGCTCGTCACCACCATCCATTTTATCAACTCTATATTCGTGGAGAGACTATTGAGAGACAAGAATTCATTCCTTCTAAAGAAGAGTGACATTAAGTTAAGTGTTAGGAATTGTGTGTTTGGAGTCATGTTTTTAAGTGCGTTAGTGTTTATGTCTTGTTTTTAGTGTTTGTGTTATTTATATGTTTAATTGTAAATGTGTGTTAAGTGTTTTGTACCTAGGAAAATTTTCTCATCCAAGACTATTTGGAGAGAGAACTAAGTGTTAAATGTGTTTGTACTTGTTTGTCAATTAATATAAGCTTGTTTTTGTGAAAATTTGTGTTATTTTTAGCCTCAATGTTGAATTAATTATTATGGAGAATTTTGAGAGACAAGGGAGCTATAGGAAGTAAAAATAGTCTTTTAAGTGCTATGAGACCATTTAGGGGTGGTTTACTTAGGCTAATAGTGCATTTTACATAGAATAAAAAAATTTTAAAATTGTGCACTGGTACCTAAGCGCCATATCTCGCGCTTAAGCACGAGCCAACTTGAGAGGCAGGCCGCGCTTAAGTGCCGGTCCACGAAAAACGGTTCGTGATTGGTTAAAAGTCAATTTTAAGTTCAAAAATATCCTTTTTAACGCCTCCTATCATCTTCCCCAACTCAAGTTTGCAATTTTGAGGGCTAGGGCAAGTGAAATTTGAGGATTTCTTGGTGGAATCGAGTGAGATTTGCTAGATCCAAGTTTCTTAAGGTAAGAGCTTTTCTTCGATGCAAAAATTTTGGATTTTCACCATATATTTTAAGAACATTTGGAAGATTTCAAAAAGTTTACTATTCATTGTGAAAAGCGAAGAAAAATCTATAGAAATTGCTTAGGAAGTTTAGTTAGTGCTTTTGGAAGTTTAGTTTAGTAATTTAAACTAGAGTTTTAAAGTTACTTTTGGAGTTTATTAAATTTGTAGAATGACACCAAGAATAAAACGGAGTAGAGGAAAGAGCCCATTTGATTCGAGCAAATTTTTCAGTTCAAAAGCTCAGGATCGATATAGATCTACAATCACTAAAATTTATTAAGGAGCGATGGTTTAAGAGTCTAGGTGGAGAAGTGGAAGGCTTGATAGTCTGTCGATAGTGGGATCAGTTCTATTGTTTCTCTGTTGTCATTGTGATTTCAATTGTGAGGGAGTTTTATGCAAATCTCCCAGAGGCTGACGACGATCGCGTTATGGTTAGAGCGTCTGCTTTCGACCAATCATCTTAGTGAAGTGACCAAAGAGAAAGCAATGTTGAATTATTATATTCAGGAGGGAAAGCCCATCAACATATGGGCTTTGATCTATCACACTATCATCAGTTCAGCTGCTGTTGCTACTACTACAGGTATGGGATTTGCTTCCTTGATATTTTCATTATGCGAGCAGGCTGGAGTGAAGTATGATAGTTGGGAGCAAGTTTTGTTACCTATAAATCCCATCACGAAGGTGAATGTGAAAACTTATTTTGAGCATTCAATTTTTGGCTGGAGAGGAGGATTTTCCAGAATTTATGGATTAAAGACGTCTGCTACATCTACCTTGGCTGCATCTTAATCTAGACCATCTACTTCTTGTGCTTCTACATCTAGAGGTGATACCAAGACTCGGGATGAATTACTGCATAAGATGATGGATAATATTAGATTTACTGCTGATAAGGTAAAAAATTTAAAGCGTTTTGCAGATCATACTAATAATTATAATAGAAGGAAGAGTGATTATGAAGAGAAATTCCACTCATCTTTGGAGAGCCTTATTAAAGGTGAACCAGGAGTGCAATTTCCCCCATATCCTCGATATCCTGATTATGAGCCTGCAGAAAAATGGT
>NW_018224712.1:95802-124518 GCF_001263595.1 Phalaenopsis equestris | reverse complement strand
ATTTTTAAAAAATTTAGATAATTTAGACTTTTAATTTTAATACGTAAATTTCTTTTATTAAAATGATTTTCAAAACTATTATTATATATATAAGTAAAAGTTGTATATCAAGACTTTACTTTAGGAAAGGAGAAGTGGAATTCAAAATCATTAAAGGCCTACCCAGATATAGTAATCCTTGCCTGAAAAAGAAAAAGAAAAAGAAAAGGAAAAGAAAAGAGATGAAAAGAAATGAAAAACTTGAGAGAAGTTCAATTGTGACTTTGCAGTTCCTAAATTGTGTCATTTTTAGAATGTTTTATCATTAGCCTGAGGGAGTGTGCTCCACCTCTTTACCTATTCGAAAATTCCCGCTACTTGGATGTTTTAGACTAACCCTCCTACCGTTTCGGCCTCTCTTTTCTAAATTGATTTTTGGAGGCGGGTTCGTCTTCTTTCTTTTCATTTCTTGCTTTTCCGTTTGTGTTCCTTGCTTCTTGGTTTAGGTTTTAGGTGCTTATGCCTAAAGCATAAACGCGCAGATATAGTCTTTTGCTATATGTGAATAAATTTTAGTAACTCCTAAAGAAACTCGTATACATATCATACATATTTGGTTTTTAAAGATTCAAGTGTCACTTGAGGACAAATAACAATTTAAGTTTGAGGGATTTTGATACACCTAAAATATATAGTATTTTTAGACACATTTTTATACCTATTTTTGAGATATTGCACTTCAATGGGAGGTATTTTTGTGTTTTTCTTGCTGATATAAGTAAAAATGAAAAAAATTCTTAAAGAAAGGAAAAAGGATCAAATTTGGAGCAAAAAGGTAAAAAATTGTGCAAAAGAGTTTTGGCGCCTAACCGCTAGATCAGGCGCTTACGTGCCGGTTAAATAGAGAAGGCCGCACCTAAGCGCTGAGACCCAGGACTTAAGTGTCGGGGGGGGGTAAGAGATGAGTACAGTTACTAGATGAGTAAAATCAGTTTTCACGAATCTCCCCCTTTGTTTTAAATGGTTGTTTAACCCCACCACAGACAAAAATTATCATGAAATGATGCGTCTCTTGGGCAAATACATCGAATCAAGAAACATTTTGAAGAGATCCCAAGGAACCTCTTGGAAAACTATAAAAGAAAGAAGAGAGGACTTAAAAAAAAAGTCCTGAAAATATTGGCAAGTTTTATAGTTTTTTTTCTGGGGAGTTAGTTTGGAGAGATTTGCAGGAACAACTTGTAATTTACTTTATCCTTTTTGTTTTTTTTGTTTTGAGTGATTGTAAAAGAGAAGAGATTCAAAGGAACTTCAAGAGTTTGGTGGAGAACTTAAGATAATTTTTTATCTTTTTTTAGACTACTTTTGGTTTTGATGGAGACTTCTTGTTAGTTTGACAATAATTTCTTCTTTTAAACTAAAGTGTGGTTTTGTTTTCTCCATGGATTCTTAGTGGTTTTCTTTATCTTTCTTCTTAAAATGATAAGTAATTAAGTTTTGGATGGAAGTTGTGGAGAGTGTTGATCTTTAATGTTGGAAGAAGTTATGATGATTTAAATCGATGTGCTTCATTTACTTCTTGATTTGGCCAATCGAGATGTTAAAATTTATTGTGAGAACATGTAAGAATCGGGCTTGTATTGTCTCAATCAACAATTCAAAAGAATCACATGAGGCTGTATGAAAGAGAATGTAGTTCATATGATTGAGTGCAAACAAATAAGGAAATATTCATTTATGGGTTTAGAGTTTGAGGACTTTAAAGTGACACGCTAAAGCCCCCAACTTGGTTTATTGTTTTAGGTTCTGATATGAGAATGTTAGCCCCTAGGTGGAGGAAATGGAAGGAACTCTAGAGTGAGATCTAGTATCTTCCATGCCTAACCGGTCTTCAAAACTATTCAAACTTTAAATTAGCCAATACTCTTTATAGCATATCTAGTAAGGGTAATGAATAATATTGCTCATATTTTGCACAACACAATTTGCATACTTCCACAACATAATTCCTATACTTATTAGTGATTCATGATAAGAAGAAGGATATTTTCAAATTAAGTACTTTTCTTCTACAAAAACTTTAGTTATCTTTTTAGTTTTTAATGTTTCGTTAAAATATCAAAAATATCAAAAAAAATTAAATTTTAAATTCCTGCAAAAATCATTTAAGTAATTATCTTTTTAAAAATAGAAAAACTTTCTAAAAAGTGCATTATGCATAATCTTTCCTGTGGGCTCGATATTCAGGTTTTAATCAAAAAGTCCTATATTACTTGATAACGATATGTATACTTGCCTAGTTTCCCAATATAAATATATATAAATTAAAAAGTTAAATTCTTATTTTTCTTCACGATCAAGTTTTTGGTTTTGCTGCAAAATAAGGAAATATAAGTGAAAAATACCTTGAGAACTATTGTTATACTTTGCATAAGCATTAAGTATCCAGGGATCAGCTAGCCAACCCCAAGCCCAACTTCATGTTAATTTCACTCAAATTGAACCAATGCACCAAAATTCACTATGTCATGCCCAAGTGACCAAATTAATGACACCACAACTTCCAAGTACGCCCTAGTTACCAGCCTAGAACCACTTAAACTAGCCAAGGTGGGTGTGTGCTATGGACCAATGGTTTGCTAAATTAAGGGATTTCATCCCATTTTTGGGTTTAAGCCAAAATATCTCTAACATCATGTCAAACCATTGGTGGTTAATAATAACTAACCCTCCTCCTGACTCACTTGACTTCTCTGGCTACCATCGCTGGCCAGCTGGAAAACACCAAAACTGAGAACCCCCATGCCTTAACTCAAACCCATCTTCACCCATCCAATGTGTCCAGCTATGATTGGTATTTGACATTTTGATTCTCTCCCCATAAGCACTTAATTTAATCCAAATTGAAGCACTGAGCTCCACCCTTAGCCCCTCTATTTAAACTAACTTCTCCATGGTCAAAAGGGAGCTAAACAAAATCCTTGGAGAAACTCTGCCAAAATCTCACCAGAGACTCTCCAAGCCTTCCTCAGCTCAAGCCAACCATTTTTCCTCTCTTTTTCCACCTGTGAGAGTTCAATTTTGGGCTCAAAATCAGGCCAAAACTAGGATGCATTTCTCCACAGCCCCACAATGAATCAAACTCCAATTAACTGTGCACACACCATCCCCACAGTGAGAGGAGTTGATCCCTCATAAATATCCCCTCTCAAACAACCCAATCAAAGTTACCACAACCATCTGATTGAGGCCTCTCGTCTCAGACAAAGGCATGGAGCTCTAACCTTGGCCCGAGCTTCTTTTGATTATCCATGTGTAATGGCATGATTTCATGCTTGATAAACCGTATATATATGTTTGACTTGACTAGATGAAGGTTTAGAAACAAACCTCATGCAATTTAGTTAAGTTTAAGCAACGATCTTAAGGTTTTAGTGTGAACGGTTCTTGAGTTAAGTCATTTAGGGACGAGAACAAGGAGTCGTTCGATCACGCGTTTATTTCATCAACAGAGGAGATCAAGTCATACCAACATTTGGTTCGAAAAGGCGAGCCGTGTGGCAGCCGAGGTGGATGGCGGTATCAAATGGCAGAGTGCCACGTGTGAGTTTGTAGTCGTTGTAGTATGAGGTGGCGCTGCATGTTTAAGTAAGAAAATATGGATTTTCTAAATTATTTTTAATGCTTGATCTTAAAAATCCATATCTTTCTCTAGAAAAATCATAAAAATAAAAGAAAAATACCCTCTTGCTCAGTGAACAGAGGAGAATAATGTGGACCAAAAATAAAATTTATTTGGCAAGTATATGATTTGTAATAATTAAATACTCTCTGAGGTATTTTAATTCACTATGGTTAAATATTAACCACCATGACTTGAAATTTTTAGGGTTTGTTCCTCATGACAGAGGGCATCTTCTATTATTTTTCCAAAGTTAGAGAGCAACTATGTGCTTCTAACGCTAATTTTCAAGCCTAACTAGGTATTTTGTCTTTATTTAATCATCTAAATTAAAAGATCCATCAGAAAACTATGCTATTAATTTTGTTAAGTTTCCTATGGTCAGAAGAGCTTGGGAAAAATATTGTGATGCTTTGAATAATCTTGTATCCTTCAGTTATGAATTAAATAATTTTACCTTGTATTAATTTATTTAAATTAATTATAAATTAAAATTTGATAAAATCAATTCCACATTGTTCATAAAAATCATTCCAACTCACTGTAAAAATTCCAAATTTATTTAAGTTGATTTGGCCATTAAAGTAGATTTTGTAAGTAAAAATGACATTTTTGCACAAAATGAATTATTTTAAATTAAATAAGCATTGAAAATTTATGAAAAATAGTTTACTGAGTTTATTGTGATCAGGGGCATTTAATAAAAATAAAAGCTATTTTTGTGCAAATATTTTTTTAAAGTATATTTTGAATTAAAAATAATTAAAATAATCAAAATTTTTAAAATTACAAAAAAAATAGTTCAAAATGTTTGCAATTATTCCCTAATCACTTGAGACCCCTTAAAATATTTTTTCTGATTTTTCTAAATTAAAAATAAAATTTAAAGGCCTAAAATCTATTTTTCATATTTTCTCACTAAAATAATTACAATAAATTAAATATAAATCATTAAAATATAAAATTTGTTCCTCTGAGTTTTCTTCAACTTATGAGGGTTTAATAAAAATTTAAAAGTGATTTTTGAATATTTAAACATTTTTTTGTATTTAAATAATCATTTAAAATGACCTTTAAATAATTATAATAACCACAATATTATTAGAAAAAATCTTAAAATTTTGTCTAAGTATTCTTCTGACCTAGGAAAACCTCCAATAATTCTCTCATAAATTAAAACTTCATTTTGATTTACTAAATAAATTAACATTAAAAAATCTTATTTTTAGGTTAAAATAATTATTTTAATTAAATCAAATTTTGAAAAATCATATTTTCCTCTATGATATTTTAATTAATCCATGAATGAGATACTCAAATATTTTCAAGGTCATTTGAGTTTTTCTTTAAGAGTTAAAAGATGAAGAGCCCCAAGGGCAGGATAGTAATTTCAGGCTTTGGTGCCTTAATCAAAATTTAGGATTCATCAAAAAGAAAACGGGTAATTTTGATCTTAATAATTATGTCTGGATGATTGCAATACAATGGGAATAAAAGGTAGAAAATCACTTACCACCTCTTCACAATATGAACAAAATCATAATTTCCCTAATCTCATGATTTGGAAGTCAACTAAGATCAAACGATCCTCAAGTGGTGGGCTTAATTGTCACTTAAACAATAATTTTAACCACCACCAATTTCTCTTCTTATGATTGCTAAGGTTTTGGTAGTGACCTAGGTTCGATGTCTAAACTCAATTGATCAGATTTAGAGGATAATATGATTGGTAATTAACATCTTTAAACACTCCAAGCCCATTTGTGATGAGCACCAAATCTTTAATGACTTAAGTTTGCCTTAGGGGCATTCATCCATATAACTTTTAAGTAAAGTATTAAATTGATTAAATATCCTATCTTCAGGATAATTAAATTTCCAAGCTTCACTCGGACCCAGGGTAGTCACACACTAACCCTAGATAATTAATGGAACAATATCCTGAAGTTCAAATGATGAACTCAAAATAATTCAAGAGATCCTCAAAGTAGTTCAGGGTCATTCTCTGAACACTTTGAAATCTTCTGGATTTTTTGAAGGACAAACTGAATTCGCCATATTTTGTTCTAAAATCATCCACTAAGAACTTTAGAGACTCAATAAAGTCATACATTGGGGTTTGATATTTATAGCTTTGAATACTTCTGCAATTTAAATTCTTTTTAGAATTATATACACATTGTCAGAACTAACCTTTCAGATGGAGGAACTAGAAGAACCCGGTATGCTTTTCAATTTTTACATTTACCTTTTTGTACTTCTTGTCTTGAACTTGCATGTTAAACAACCATTTCACCCTGCATGTCAAAACCAAAACTTCTATGATAGCCACAAAACTAAAACTAAAATTAAACAAGATAAAATTCACTGCCAAAACATTCAAAATATAAAGACACCTCAAAATTTAATCGTAAACATAACAAAATAAAAATTGCAAATAAATTAAAAATGTCTCTATCGGTTGATCGAGAATCCCTCAGAGGAGGTAACCTATGGATGCTAACAATATTTCCCGCGGTCTAAATGAAATTATGGAACCCATTGAGTTGAGTTTAGTAAATTTATTTGGACTAACTGAATTCAAATGAAAATAGTGGTGTTGGAACGATGGAACCATAGGATCCTAACCGATGTCGCTCTAATCAACTTTAATATTCCTCATAAAATTTAAATAACCATGACCACAGGAAATATTTTATTTGACATCATGACTTGACATATTTGAAAACTTAAACTTGCTACGATGAGAAGCTTGGAGCTAGCATTGTGGGCAGCATGACCATCTTCAACAACAAAACATGTCTACATCAGTTAAACCATTCTCTCCTTATAAATAAACAACCAATCCATAAGACTTTGAGGTTGTTTGTTTATGCAACATAAACCCACAACTTATCTTTAAGCCTTTGTATGATTTTGTTGTACAATATAAGACTTGATTCGTTTAGGACTCCGAGGTTGTTGTTCATCACAACCTAAATCCTCACATCTTCCATGTTATCTATGTGATCGTCTTACAAGAATGTAAGCCCAAATTAATAAATTTGGCTGGATGAAACATATGAATATTTTTCCTCTAAACTAACGCCAAACAATAGGGTAGCTTGGGAAGTCACTGAAGTTCTCCTCAGGATCTATGAAATCCTTAGTTCTTCTTCCTTTGGATTCCAAAAATAAAATATTGCAAACTTGAGTCGTTCCCCTTCCACGCCCCCTTTGTCTGATCTCGTTGAAAAGTCCTAATCCCTTGACTTCTTTGAAGATAATATCCTCTGATTTTTATCGAGAGTTTTCTTGGGTGACTTCGGTTATCTAAGATGTAATTAAATATATGGGCTTGCCTTTATAGGAAAATTTCAAGAACCCAACTTAATATAAACTATATTTAATTTTTCATATTAAATAAGGGAATTTTTTGGCTTATAATATAAAATGGTTTCGCAAACCAAACAGATGTCATATATTTCTTAGTTTATTTGATCAAGCCACAATCTCAAGTCTTGTGTTTATCTTTTGGGTTAAATACATGGTTTGAGGTGTAGTGTCATTTCATTTAAACTATGAAGGGTGTGAGATCAATTTGATTTCATATTTTCCAAAATTAAATATATATATATGTAAATTAAATCTCTTTCCAAAGCGGGTGACGTGATTCCGATTCCGGCGACAGACAACTTCCAATGGGTAACTCCTCAACTTCTTAATGTCGATGCTTTGGGCAACCCCACTTAAGAAGAGTCTCTTTCTTCATACTAATTAGAGAATACTATTTTCATACATCAGTAATGTGTTCATTTCCCTCATGAACCATATTACCCTTCTTCCGTTGACATACTTCACCCATTTCTTTCTTGGGGAAGTACGATAAACTTTTTCGAACTTAATGATAGTCTGTTCAAATTGCTTTGAATAGAGAGGTTCAAGAGTTCATTAGGACTTTTAATCTTTATGTGGAGTTGGACTCGCAATAGGTGTGTTGGTGGACTAGTTCCAACCGGGCATTGTGCGTTGTAAAGACGGTCCCGCACTGGGTCCTAAACATTATTTTTCCTTTCAAGTTTAACTTGCTTTTTTACAAATTAAATCGAATTATGTCATGCTATGCTTGCTCCTTAAATTTTCTTATATTAATTAAATCTTTCTACTTGCAAACTATTTTTATAAACTATTTTTATTTTTTATTAAAGTTTAAAATCTTCACAAACTAAATAAAGACTTACCGAGTTTACAGGTTGACCTCTATTGATTTTAGTGCTCGCACTAGAATTATGTGGTATTGGCCAAACAACTAACCCCAGAGCTTTCTTTTTGAAGTTGTTGCAATGGCATTCCCAATGCTCACTTTCTTGTGCAACTTGTCGACGAGCCGTAATGCCCGTAACATCACCCCTATCATCAAGTTCGAAGCTGGATTTGAAGATTTCGAGGTAGTTCTCGAAAAAGCCCCATTTTTCATAATGAAATTTGTCACTCTAGAAGTTCAGGAGCCATTTACTGAGTTCAACCTAAACTATCTACAAGATTTCCCTTCTTACAATAATGAAAAGACCACTGTCACCACTACACCTGCTAAACCTATTGTTCCCACTTCTGTTAAGGGAAAAGAGGTTGTGATCATCGAAAACCCAACTGAAGAATTTGTTATCCCACCTTCTGATTTTGAGATTGGATCGATTTTAAGGACTGTGCCATTAACTCGAACTTAAAGAAGGAACTGTAGCCAAGCAATTTGAAATGCTACTAAAGAATAGACTTTTGAGGAAATTTCTTTTGATGAAATTCCTCATCAGAAGGAACCATGTTTACTGGAGACCTATCCGCTTCTGCGAGAGCATAGGTTCCATCCCTTAATGAACACTGATGGGTATGAGAGTATACAGAAAGTTACCGCAACCTTACCCTCACCTCATGTACATGGTGGGGAGAGGAAGAATCCCACTTCTATCACTCGAGTCAGTACTATCTTCCAGAGATTGGCCGCTAAAGAAGGTTGTTCACTCAGTTAATTACTTGAACGAGTGGGATGTGTAGTATCCCCTTGCATGAAGAAAGAGATTCTAAGGGACGTCAGATCTGTCAGACAATCTCAGACACCAATTAAAACTTTACCTGCTCACATTCCAGTCAGATTCTATTTGAGAATTCAGAATGATACTAACATTACCACCATCGATTCTACTGCTGTTTCTGCTTTGAGACCCGTTGGCCATCGATTAATTAAGTCACATTTGGGTCCGACAGTTCTGCCACTCACCCGTCATGAAGTTTTAAAGGAAAAGATGAAGTAGGTACCTGGTATTGTATCTGGTTTGCACCACAGGGAGCATACCTCTCTTCAACGTGCCAATGTTGAGACATCCCGTCTTAAGACATCTTCGCCAAAGAAAATGTATGCGTATCCAAGGTTTCCGTACAGATACGGTACAGTGAGCCCGTAGGGTAGGTTCATAGAATGAAGTAAGGGTCTGAAATATCTAACATTGTCGCAGCAATTGCCAATGAGATAAATAAGCAAGTAGAGGATGTTCAGGAGAGTCCTCCAGATCATAAGAAGATACAAGAATCAGTGATTGAAGAAAAGGTTTAGAAGCTCAGGATCGAGATTTCTGAGTTATTTCAAGAACTTGGAGTTTCCATTGATGATGAGGATGATGAAGATTTTGACTTTAACGAGTACCTTGAGGAAGAATTCATGGACATTCATGTCATCAAAACTAGATCCACTGTATCTGCGCACGATGCTCAACCTATCATCAAAGAGAATGCCCTAGATTAGCAAATCAATCAAATGGATAAAAGAATGGAAGAGATGGCCACTGCCATGGCCGTTATGGCTATAATTCTTGGACAGTCTCAACCCCAATAGTTAGCTTCTCTAGAATTTAATCAGCCAAAGATTATACATATCACAGATGAAAAGAGGGAAATTGCCTCATCAAATAGATTTGATCAATAGAAAAAGGATTCTACATTAAGTGTTATAATAGAAAAAGAATTCAAACAAATGGTCAAACAAGTTCGGGAGGCCTTAGCCCAATGTAAGTGTGGTGCATTGATTTTAAAGGGTAGACCTTACCCAAAGGAGTTTGATGTCGTACCCTAGCCTAAGGGTTCTGTGTTACCAAAATTTAAGATATTTGATAGGACTAGAAATCTCTGACAGCATATAGCACATTTTCGAGCCACTTGTGGTAGTACAGAAGGAAACAAATTTTTGCTTTTCCACCAATTTGTAAGTAGCTTGTCGGAAATCGCATTTTATTGGTACGCTGAATTGCCCAACGGATCAGTCAAGACATTTGTCGAATAAGAATAGCTGTTCGTGAAGAGATTTGTTGGAGTGCGACATAATGTGTCTATTGGAGACCTCGTGATGGAGAAGCAAAAGCCTAACAAGACCTTAGTAGATTACATCTTGATGTGGAGAAATCTTAACATGAAATGTGAATAACAAATACAGGAACATCATGCAATTAAGATTTTACTCAAAAGCATTAATGGGCTGGTAGCTTTCATGCTCAAGGGACTCACCATTAAATCCTTCGAGAAGCTAGTCAACAAAGCTAGTAATCTGCAAGAGGAAGTTAAACATATAGATTCCCAGGAGAAATGAGAAAAGACCAGAGCAGCTTGAATATTCAAGAAGAAGTTCAGGATAGTAGCATCAGTCGATAAAGAAAAGAAGTTAATGAAAATACAGGCAGAACATTCTCGTCAAGGTTCCGCAGCCCAAACAGACACAACAGTATGGCTAGTCTAGCCAGCAGTCACATCAAGGAGGACCATACCAAATACAGAATAAGAACGGTATGAACATTTCAGAATGAAAGAAGGTAGTATACTCCTTCAAAGATGAAGCTATACCCAGAATCTTTGGAACTTTAATGAAGAATTCTGAGTTCAGCTTACCAGATGCAAAGAAGCCTGAGGATGTTGATAAGAAAGATCAGCCAAATTATTTCCCATACCATAGGATGCTTGGACATACTATAGAGAAATGTTTTGTTATCAAGGATTGTCTAGAGAGAAATCATAAGGTGGGTAATATAACAATCCTAAAGGAATATTTAAAAGAACCTGAAAGAGGTTCTGTAAATATGCTTTCTGCTGAGCCAATCACCCCGATGGATCCCTATTCAGAGAAAGATAGATGGAGTACAGTTTGGAGCAAATCGTCCAAGAAAATACTAAACTAAATTAAGAATGTATCAGCACAAGCCATCATTCAGAGTCTTCAGCCTGCCAAGCCATAGGTATAAATTTCACCAGAAGATCTGCCACCATCAAAGAAGAAGAAGAATGCCATCACGGAGATTGATAGCATAGGAGGTAAGTAGGAGGTAAGTTGGGGGCTACCTCTGTTAGATTGGTTGTCTCAAATTCTGGGAAGAAGATCCTCGAACCCCTGACCATTTACGATTATCTTTTTGCCCCTCCGGGGTCTTATGAATATAATGATTATGATTTTGGCTATTTTTTAACTTTTTCTAGTGATGATGTAACTGATTTTGCTTAATCTAACTTCAATCTCGATTCCCAAACCGATCCGTAAATCACACGTAAGTTTTATGAACCCCTTATCAAGATTCAAGAAGACATCGACAATGGTGGTCGTGATAGCACCAGGAGTGAGGAACCAATCCTCGAGTTCTACGGTGCACCACTTGCTATCAACTTGGATCTTTCCAAAGAAGAAGAAACACGAAAAGTTTTGCCTACAGTATCTCAAGAAGAAGAAATTACAGAGGTGAACTTAAGGAGCGGGAAGGTATTACCCCCAAGAATAGCTCCGGTAGATAAGGAAAAGCAAATAGTACCTCAAGAAGAGTTACCTCCGCCCCCGCCAATGGAAGAAACACATAACCAAGTAAAGGTTAGATGATTATATAAAGTGGATTATTATAACGTGCTAGCTCATCTTAAGAAGTTACCGACCAAACTAAGCATCAATGATGCTCTAATCCTGTCAAAGGAGATGAGGGAGCCTCTGGTTACAACTTTTCTTGACCCATAGATTTGTTTAGCCCAGTTGGTCGGCACATCTTCAAATGATGTTCGCTCATTAAAGGAACAGCTTGGGTTAAACCTTACTGATGAAGATTTGCATCTTGGTACAGCTGACCATAACTGACCACTCTATATCTCCATTAACATCAGCAGATTCATATTGTCCAGAGTTTTAGTAAATCTTGGAGCATCACTCAACTTGATGAGTCTACATACATTGGCCTATTTAGACATTGAGGCTTAGGAGCTTACGAATGATAAAATGATGCTAAGAGGATTCAAACAAAAGGGGAGAGAGCCCCTGGTTCCATTACATTACTTTTGAAAGTTGGAGAATTAGTAACGACCGCCAAGTTCCATATCATTGATGCCAAGACCTCTTTTAATGCTCTACTGGGTCGACCAAGGATTCATAAACACAGCATGGTTCCATCATCTCTACACCAATGATTAAGTATTACAAGGAAGGACAAGAGCATTGCATCGAATGAGACTTACAACCATTTTTAGTTCATGAAGTTGGCATTCATGAAGACACCGCTTACTACGCACCTCTAAAAAAAACTGTCTTCTCTCATGAAATTGTGGCAAATGAAGTAAAGGATTCAGAAGAATCACAAAGAAGAGGCCATTCAACTCTGCTTTGATAATCTACTATCATCTCTTCACAATGAGGTGGTAGAGGTTCTCTTAGTCCATATACCCGAGATCGAGGATGGGGACATGGATGAGGAAGGCCAAAACGATTGTTGAACGAACTAAGCTAACCATCAATATTGATGATGAAGAGAGTTCCGAGGAGGAAATGATGAAGATAAAATAAAAGAAACCACAGTATGAGACATCTTTGAAAGATGTTGAGAAAAGTAAGTATGAGACAATGTATGATCGGATAAACCATTATGTGAACGTCATGACCCTTACTCTGACTTTCCCTCAAAAGGTCGAGAGTTTAGAGGTTAAGGAAGTCTATAGCGCTAGTTCAAAGCCGATCAAATTTTACCATGCCTCTACTTCTACTAATCTCAAAAATCATGTAAATTTAGATGAGAATTTTAATGAATTAATGTAATTACCTTTTGGTTACTTTTCTCCTTGTGTACAAAAGCTGATTCAACAAGGATAGTTGCCAAGATAAATGCCAAAAGATAAATTATAACTTTTTGAAAAATTATGGAATGTTAAAATTCAAACTCCCAATTCGAAAGAATGTCTCGGATTTAGTACAGTAGGACAGTTGATGATTCAAAATTTTGCATCGTTATTACTAGTGAGTTGGAAGAGGATTGCCTCAATGTGGAGGATGAGTCAACTGATCAGCTGATAGAGGACGCTCTATCAAAATTTGAGAAAGAAATTAAATCAACAATTGATGAATTGAATGAAATCAATCTAGGGATTGAGGAGTAGCCCTGACCAACCTTCTTAAGTTCCTTACTAGGCAAAGAAGAGTCGATAGAGCTGATAAAGTTATTATCATAATTTAAAGACTGCTTTGCTTGGAGTTATGAAGAAATGTCAGGGTTGTCAGCAGAAGTTGTATTTCATAAGGTCGGGGTAGACAAAGATAAAGCCCATGTGAAGCAGACTCCAGAAAGGATGCACCTCGAGATAGAGCAGTAAGTCATTGTCGAGCATAAGAAGTTAATAAACGCTAACTTTGTAAGAGAAGAGTAATACCCCACATGGCTAGCCAACATTGTCCCAGTTAAGAAAGATCCATGTTTGTGTCAACTTCAAGGATCTAAATAAAGCATGTCCAAAAGATGAATACCCGTTGCCGATACCTGAAATGATGATGGACATTGCTTTGTTACATGAGATTTTCTCCTTCATGGATGGATCTTTGGGATATAATCAAATCAAGTTGGATCCAAAAGATGTAGCATTTACATCATTCAGAACACCGATCAGGATCTTTTGCTACACACTAATGTCATTCGGGTTAAAGAATGCTGGAGCGACATATTAAAGAGCAATGATGAAGATCTTTGACGACCTCATGCACAACCAAGTGGAGTGCTATGTGGATGATTTATTCATCAAAAGTAAAAAAAAAAAATATATCATTTGTATGATTTGAGGATCGAGTTCGAACAATTACGATAATATAATCTTAAGATGAATCCCTTAAAGTGAGCCTTCGGCATCACCTCTGTGAAGTTTCTAGGATTCGTTTTCTGTCATCGGGGAATCAAGATCAATTCAGATAATATTAAAGCTATCTTGGAAATGCCTCCTCCCAAAACCTTGAAACAACTACATTCCTTTCAAGGAAAGTTGACATATCTGAGATAATTTATTTCTAATCTCTCAGGTAGGTGTCAGCCCTTCTCAACATTAATTAAAAATGACACCAAATTAATTTGGGAAGAGAAATGTCAGCGGGCCTTTGAGTACATTAAGCAACACTTAATGACAGCTTCTATTTTGGCAGCCCCTATACCAGGAATACTGTTGATACTTTATACCATGGCCTTAAACGACCTCTCGTAGCTCTATTAACCAAAGTCAATGATGAAGGTAAGGAAAACACACTTTATTACTTGAGTTTCCATATAATACCGACAGAGATAAAGTATCCACCCATTGAGAAGCATTGTCTAGCTTTAATTTTCAACGCCCAAAAGCTTAGACACTACATGCTTTCTCACAAGATTACCCTTATTTTAAAAGTTAATCTGTTGCAATTTTTGAAGACTAGCCCAACACTTTCCAGATTTTTAGCAAGGTTTATTACAATTTGATATAATTTTGGTTCCCCTATGTGTTATCAAGGGATAAATTTTAGCAGATTTTCTCATAGCACACCCACTTCCAATTGGGTCCCCACTCAATGATGAATTGTTAGACAAACATATATTACAAGTAGAACCGTCCATTGCCAGACATTGCGAAATGTACTTTGATGGAGCTTCTTCAGCCATAAAAGACAAAGGATCAGGGACAGTTATGCTAGGCAAAACATGGATTGGTCAAATTTTCATCACGCCATATAAGGGCATGCTGAGACTCTCCTATCCTCTGACAGAGTCGTGCACCAACAACGAAGCAAAATTTGAAGCATCAATCACTGGTTTGGAGTTGGCGATCTCAATGGATATAATGGATATTGTCATCTATGGTGACTCTCAACTTGTTATCTAGCAAGTTGTTGGACAAGATAAGATTTTGAAGCCAAGATTAGCGAAATATCATTAGTATGCAATGAAGCTGCTTTAATAGATTTCTAGTTTGACTCTCTACCAAATTCCTCAGGGAATAATGCCCATGCCAATGCTATACCAAAACTCGGTAAGGAGATGACATGTCCACCAGAGGATTCCATTTATATTACAGTAGAATGAAGAAGAGTTTTGTCTTGGATTGACCTTGATAATATACGAAAGCTCAAAGAAGAAGAACAAGGAATAATTATTGCAGTTACCATTAATAGAATATTTCCAGACTGAAAAATTACTAGAGGACATGTCTGAAGCATGTCACATCACAAGAAGAGCTTAATCATATGCTCTGGTGGGCGATGTCCACAATAGAAAATCATTTGATGAGATGTGGTTGTGATGTCTAAGCTGAGTAGAAGCATAGAATATCATCAAGGAAGTACATGCCGGATCATGTGGTTCTCACTAGTCAGGACCGAAGATGAAAATTAAGATCAATTGGCTCGAATATTATTGGTCGGCAATGATGTCAGATTGCATGGACATAGTCAGATAGTGTCACCAGTGCCAAGTGCATGGGGTGTTCTTGCACCAACCTCCGAATGTGCTACACTTGACAGTTGCCTTGTGGCAATTCAAGTGTTGGGGCATGGACATAATAGGTCTGATAGACCCTCCATTCTCTAAGGGACACAGATTTATTCTTACTGCTACGGATTACTTCTCTAAGTGGGCAGAAGCAGTGCTCTTACAAGAGGTTATAGCACAACACATCCTTCAATTCTTCAAAAGTCAGATCGTCTACTATTTTGGTGTACCAAGCATAGTAATTTCTGACAATGAGATAGCCTTCAAAAGCACCAAAATCAACAAATTCGTCAAAAGGCATGAGATAGACTAGAGATACTCTACAATCTACTATCCTAGGTCAAATGGCCTGGCCGAGGCTTCAACAAAACACTGATACTGATTTTGAATAAAACATTGGATGAAAACAAAAGAGACTAGTATAATAAACGGTTAGAAGATTTGTGGGCCCATCAGACGGCGTTTAGGACTCCCACTCAATGTAATCTTACGTGCTCATATATGGATCCGAGGCTGTACTACAGCTAGAGGTTCAGACTCTATCTGTTAGAGTCGCCATTGCCAACCAAATCATAATAGAAGAAAGTACAAAACTCAAGCTTGAGGAATTGGAGAGTCTTGAAGGAAAGCGACTAGAAGCGCAACAGAATTTGGAGCTCTACTAAGCAAGGATGGTGCAAGCTCATGAAAAATTTGTCCGTTTGAGGATGTTCAAAGTTGGTGACCTCGTTCTTATTTTTAAAAGGCCTGTTCTTGCATGCCAAAAGGTAGTTGGAAAATTTGAACCAACTTGAGAGGGACCATTTGTCGTAGAAAGGGTCTATTCAGGAGGAGCCTGCCAGCTAGTGGATTTTTTAGGCGAAAGACCTATGTTTTCGATCAATGGATGTTATTTGAAAACATATTATGCAACATTACATTGTTTAAAATGAGATTTGGAGATCTAGATTGTTTTGGGTTTACTTATTTGGCCAAGCGTTTGTGATTGGGTCCAAAATTTTGTAATAGGATTAATCTTAATGAAATGAAAATTTTGAAATTGCTCACTTCATTCTTTTCTCTTCTGTGTTTCTTAATTTTTACATTTTGCTAAAATTAAGTAAATTAATAATAAAAAAAAACTCTTGCGCTCTGTTGAACTCACTTTTGGTTAAGGTTTAGTTTTCCCTCTTTAGTTGCCTAAGGTCTAGCCATAGGACTTTCCTGTTAACTATTCTTAGAAAACTAGAAAATGCACCATCACATTTAGAAATTTTAAACTCTTTCTTGCTCAACTTGAAATTCCACATATTGCTCCTAAGCTCTAGCACTTAGTAAGTGGGGTTAGTATGGAGGATCTCATGAGCAGTCCCCATAGAACTGTTTGACCTTAGGGTTGACCCTGGGTGTTAGTTTGGAGGTAGTTCACTCACTATACTCACTATCACCAATGTGCACTCGCAACCCTAAACCCTAATTTGCTGACTTTGATACCTCGATCTTTTGGGAGACTCATGTAGATGGTTCCCTAGAACCACTAGCCTTAGACTACGGTTTAGCTAAGACCAGTACATAGAGAACCCAAATGAGGATTTCATTGGTTCATAGCTTATGTAGGAAGGTTGGCACCCCAATTCTACCAAAGTTTCCTGATTCTACCAAAGTTTCAAATTTGGCCTTTTTACCCCTAAACCTACCCAAATTACCTAAACACCCCCAAATCCCAAATTTGGCCAAAAATCCAAAATTCACCCAAAATACCCAAATTTGTTCAAATATCAATTCAAGCATTTTCAAAATACCCAAATTGCCTAAAACCACACAAAATTGCTAAATGTACCAAAATACCCCAAAATTTCTAGTTTTTCTCTTTAGATAAAAAAGAAAAATTGCTAAATTTACCAAAAATATCCCCAAATTTTCTAGTTTTTCTCTTTAGAAGGCTAGGGTCTAGCCATAGAACTTTCCTATTGACTACTCCTAAAGAACTAGAAAAGATACCTCACCATTAGAAACTTTAAACTCTTCTTTTCTCAACTTGAAGTTCCACATAGTGGTCCTAACCTCTAGCACTTAGTAGGCAAGGCCAGTATGAGGGAGCTCAAGGGGAGTACCGATGGACCGCTTGGCCTTAGGATTGACCCTAGGTGTTGGTCTGGAGCTAGTTCACACAGTTTCACCCCACTCACAACCCTAAACTCAAACTTTTTGACTTGGATCCCTTGATCTTTTGGGAAACTCGAGACTCATGTAGATAGTCCCTTAGACCCACTAGCCCTAGGCTAGGGTTTGGCTAAGACCAGTACATAGATGACTCAAATTTGGGTTCCATTGGTCCATGGCTCATATAGAGTGGTTGGCACTATAATTTTACCAAAATATCCAACTTGGCTCTTTGCCTTCCCAAATCTACCCAAATAACGTAAACACCCCAAAACACCAAATTTCACCAAAATTCTCAAATTCACCTAGACTAACCAAATTTGTTCAAAAATCATTTCAGACCATTTCAAAATAGCTGAATTGCCCAAAACCACAAAAAATTGACAAAATTACAAAAATACCCCCAAAATTGCCAAAATTGCCAAAATGTCCTTGATGACTCAAACTTTCCTAAAACCCCCAAAATCATTTCAAATGTCTCAAAAACTATTTTAATCTCTTCCATTAAGCTCAATTTGACCAATTTTGACCAAAAGCCCCAAATTGCTCTTAAAGACCCAATTTCCCCAAATTCATCTCAAATGTCCATCAATTTGATACCAATTCCCCCAATTTCAATTCTCAACTCAAATTCATAATGAACAAACTCAATTCAAACCAAATCCAAGTCTAATTGACCCACATTTGAGTCCAATTTCAACCCAAATAAAAAAGCCCCAATTTGGCCCAAAATTAAAATCCCATTCAATTGACCACCAAATCTTTCCAATTGCCGCAAGTATGCATCATAAACTCTTTAAAACATTTCCACACATCAAATTGAACCATCAATTGGCCTTGGTCAACCCTCAATTTTACCTAAAATTAACTTGGACCAGAACCCCCACCTTGCCCAATTTGGTTGTCTCTAAATTTCACTTAATTGAATGCTCAAACCCCAAAATTGACACCCAATTGATATTGATAACTCTTCATGATATTACCCTAGACCATTTTCATCCATAAATTTGGACTTAACCCAACTCTACCTCAACCTTAGCCCAAGTCTAACCCAACATCCCCAAATTGACCAAATGGAGAAATCCTCCAAATTGAACATCCAAATCAATTCAAAATCACTCCAAATCTTTTCTAAACTTCTTATGAGAATCATCTACACTAAATTGATCAATAAAGTGGGCTCAATGTCATGGTTAGCCAAACCCAAACCCAACTTCAGGCCAATTTGACTCAAATTGAACCCATGCACCAAAATTGACTAAGCAATGCCCAAGTGTCCAAATTAATGACACTACACCACCAAGTACGTCATAGTGACCAGCCTAGACCCACATAAACTAGCCAAGGAGGGCTATGGACCAACAGTTCCCTAGATTAAGGGATTTCATCCCATTTTTGGGTCTAAGACTAAATATCTCCACCATCATGACAAAACATTAGTGGTTAATTATAATTAACCCTCTTGTTAGCTCACTTGACTTCTCTAGCCACCATCTCTGGCCCTATCGGCTGATCTAGTGGCTGGAAAACACCAAAATAGAGAGTCCCCATCCCTTAACTCAAATTCAATTTCACCCATTCAATGTGCTTAGCTCTCATTGGTATTTGACAATTTGAAGCCCTCCACATAAGCACTTAATTGAACCCAAACTGAAGGTCTGAGCTCCACCCAAAGTCGCTTTTTTTAAACCAACTTCTCCATGGCCAAAGGGGAGCTAAACAAAATCCTTGGAGAAACTCTGTCAAAATCGCACCAAAGACTCTCCAAGTCTTCCTTAGCCCAAGCCAACCATGTTCCCCCTCTGTTTCCCCCTGTGAGAGTTCAATTTTGTGCTCAAAATCAGGCTGGAACTAGGACACATTTCTCGACAGCCCCACAGTGAACTGAACTCCAATTAACTATGCACACACCAACCCCAAAAATGAGTGGAGTTGATCCCCACAAAAGCTCCTCTCAAACAGCCACTAACCTTGTTCTAGACCAACATCTGAAATTGAGCTTGGTTAAAAATATAGCTAGACAATTCACCAAGGCTTGAGACTTCATCTCAAAATTAGTTGGTCCCAATCAAACCTACCACAACCATCTGCTTGAGGCCTCTCCTCTCAGACAAAGATATTGAGATCTAAAGCTAGCCCGAGCTTCTCTTAATTCTCTATGTGTAATGTCTTGATTTCATACTTGATAAACCATATAAATATGTTCATCTTGAGTAGATGAAGGTTTAGAAACAAACCCCATGTGATTTGGTTGAGTATAGATGAAGAGCTTAAGGTTTTAGTGTGAACAGTTCTTGGGTTAGGTCATTTGGGGACAGTTACGGGGAGCCGTCCGATCGCGCATTTATTTCATCAACGGATGAGATCAAGCCGGTCCAACCTTTAGTGCGAAAAGGCGGGTCGCGTGGTAGCTGAGGTGGATTGCAGCGTGAAATGGTGGAATGTTGTGTGTGAGTTTGAAGCCGTCGTAGGATGAGGTGATGTCGCGTGTTTAAGTAAGAAAATATAGATTTTCTGAATTATTTTTAATGTCTGGTCTTCAAAAATTTATATCTTTCTCTAGAAAAATCATAAAAATAAATGAAAAATACCAACTTATTCAGTGAACAGAGTAGAAAAATGTGGATTAAAAATAAAAATTATTTGCTAAGTATATGATTTTTAAATAATTAAATACTCTTTGAGGTATTTTAATTCATAATGATTAAATACTAACCACCATGACTTGAAATATTTAGGGTTGGTTCTAAAGTTAGAGAGCACCTCTATGCTTCTAATCCTAATTTTCAAGCCTAAATGGCTATTTTTGGCTATATTTAATCATATAAATTAAAACATCCCTCAAAATATTTTGAAATCAATTTTGCTAAGTTTCATATGGTCAGAAGAGCTTGGAGAAAATATTGTGATGCTTTGAAAAAATTGAATCCTTCTGTTATTACTTAAATATCTTTACCTTGTATTATTTTATTTAAATTAAATATAAATTAAAATTTTACAAAATAAATTCAATATTTTTCATAAAAATCATTCCAACTCACTCCAAAAATTTCAAATTTATTTAATTTGATTTGTGCATTAAAGTAGATTTTGCAAGTAAAAATGGCATTTTGCCAAAATGAATTATATTAAATTAAATAAGCATAGAAAAATTTTGAAAAATAGTTTTCTGAGTTCTTGGTGATCAGGGGCATTTAATAAAAATAAAAGCTATTTTTGTGAATATATCTTATTTTTAAAGTATATTTTGAACTACAATAATCAAAATAATATAAATTTTTAAAAATACAAAAGATAGTTTAAAATGTGTGCAATTGTTCCGTGATCACTTGGCACCCCATAAAATATTTTTTTTGATATTTCTAAATTAAAAAAAAAGTTAAAGGCCTAAAATCTATTTTTGCTTTTTTTCTCACAAAAATAATTACAATAAATTAAATATAAATCATAAAAATATAAAATTTGTTCCAATGAGTTTTTCATGGACTTATGAGAGGTTAGTAAAAATTTAAAAGTTATTTTTGAATATTAAAACATATTTTTGTATTTAAATAATCATTAAAAATGATATTTAAATAATTATAATAACCACAATCTTACAAAATAAAAATCATAAAATTTTGTGCAAGTATTCTTCTGACCTAAGAAGACCTCCAATAATTCTCCCAAAAAATAAAACTTCATTTTGATTAATTAAATAAATTGACATTGAAAAATCCAATTTTTGGGTTATAATAATTATTTTAAATTAAATCAAATTTTGAAAAATCATACTTTCCTCTCTTCTATTTTAACTAATCCATGGATGGGATACTCAAATATTTTCAAGACCATTTGAGTTTTGCTTGAAGAATTATAAGAAGAGGAGCCTCAAGGGCAGGGTAGTAATTTTAGGCTTGAGTGCCTTAATCAAAATTAATGATTAATCGAATGGAAAATGGGTAATTTTGATCTTAAAACCTATGTTTGGATGATTGAAATACAATGGGATTAAAAGGTAAAAACTCACTTACCACATCTTCAGAATAGCAACAAAATCATAATTTCCTTAATCCTCATGATTTTGAAGTAAACTAAGATCAAATGATTCTCAAGTGGTGGGCTAAGTCAGGGAGATGATAATTTACTTATCTTAAGCCTAAAATTGATGATGATGGGATTATTCAATAAGAATAAATATCACTTAAACCAAAATTTTAATCACCACCAGATTCCCCCGTTATGATTGTTTAAGGTTTTGTAGTGACCTAGGTTCGATGTCTAAACTCAATTGATCGGATTTAGAAGATACTATGGTTGGTAATTAACATCGTTAAACACACCAAGCCCATTTGTGATGAGCACCAAATCTTTAATGACTTAAGTTTGCCTTAGGGGCATTCATCCATATAACTTTTAAGTAAAGTATTAAATTGATTAAGTATCCTATCTTCAGGATAATTTAATTAGCAAGCTTCACTGGACAACGGGGTAGTCACACTCTAACCTTGGATAATTAATGGAACATTATGATGAAGTTCAATTGATGAACTCAAAATAATTCAAGAGATTCTCAAAGTAGTTCATTGTCATTCCATGAATACTTCGAAATCTTCTGGATAATTTTATGGGCAAATTGAATTCCCCATATTTTGTTCTAAAATCATTTACTAAGATCTTCAGAGACTCAATAGAGTCATACTTTGGGTTTTGATAGCAATACCTTTGTCTACTCCTGCAATTTAAATTCTTTGAAAAATTATATACACAATGTTAGAACTAACCTTTCAAGTGGAGGAACTAGAAGATCTGACAGGTATGCTTTAAAATTATTGCTTTTACCTTTCTGCACTTTTTATCTCGAACTTGTATGTTAAACAACAATGTCACCCTAAATGTCAAAACCAAAACTGCTATGATAGCCACAAAACCAGAACTAAAATCAAACAAGATAAAATTCACCGCCAAAACATTCAAAATATAAAAATAACTCAAAATTTAATCACAAACATAATAAAATAAAAATTTCAACTAAATTAAAATTATCTCTATCGGATGATCAGGAATTCCTCGGAGGAGGTAACCTATGGTTGCTAACGAGATTTCCCACGGTCTAAAAGAAAGTATGGAACTCATTGACTTGAGTTTAGTAAATTCATTTGGACTAAGTGAATTTGAAAGAAAATAGTAATGCCAAAATGATGGAACCGTAGGATCCTAACCGGTGTCACTCTAATCAACCTTAATATCCTCCCTAAAATTGAAATAAACATGACCATAAAAAATATTTGATTTGACATCACGACCTGACACATTAGGAAACTTAAACTTGCTATGATGAGAAGCTTGGAGCTAGCATTGTGGGCAGCACGGGCATCTTCAACAGCAAAACACGTCTACATCAGCTAAACCATTCTCTCATTAGAATTAAACAACCAATCCATAGGAAATCGAGGTTGTTTCTTATGCAACATAAATCCTCAACTTATCTTTAGTCCTTTGTATAGTTCCACTATACAATCTAAGCCTTAACTCGTTTTAGGACTCTGAGATTGTCGTTCATCACGACCTAAATCTTCACATCTTTCAGGCTATTTGTGTGATCATCTCACACAAATGTAAGCCCTAATTAATAAAATTGGCAGGATGAAACATTTAAATATTTCTCTTTTCAACTGAAGACAAACCATAGGGTAGCTTGAGAAGTCACTGAGGTTCTTCTCAAGATCTATGACATCCCCTAGTTCTTCTTCCTTTGGATTCCAAAAATAGCATGTTCCAAATTTGAGTCATTCCCCTTCCACACCCCCTTTGTCCGATCTCATTGAAAAGTCCTAATCCTTTGACCTCATTGAAGATAATATCTGCTAATTTTTTTCTAGAGTTTTCTTAGGTGACTTCGGTTATCTAAGATGTAAATAACTATAGGATCTTGCCTTTATATGAAACCTTAAGAACCCAGTGTCAAGAACCCAGCTTAATATAAGCCCTATTTAATTTTCCATATTAAATAGGGGAACTTGTTGGCTTACAATATAAAATTGTTTCCCAGACCAAACGGATGTCATATATTTCTTAGTTTATTTTTTCGAGCCTCACCCTCAAGCCTTGTGTTTATCATTCAAGGTAAATACATGGCTTGAGGTATAGTTTTCTTTCATTAAAACTATGAAAGGATATATATATGTAAATTAAATTCCTTTCCGAAGCGGATGATGGGATTCTAATTCTGGCAATTGACAGCTTCCAACGGGCAACTCAGTATTTTAGTGCCGACAGTGTCTTTTAGTGTGAAGAATTTTAGAGATTTCTTAGAGGAAACTCCATAAGTTTTCTTTGGGAGAACACATAAGGTACTTTGTATTTATGTTTGAGTTTTTGTTGTATGACTTGGATTTCAATGCAAATATTTTCTTATTGTTTAACCTCCATGATTTTTAAGTTTTTCCCTCTCTTTCTTCTTGCTTTCTCCTTGCATATGGGACTTGTTCTTGTGGGGTGAGAATGATTTAAAGATTTCTTTTTACTCTTAAAAATTGTGATGATATTTTCACCAAATCTTAATTTACTTTACAAACTTGCCACTTGTGAGATTAAAATTTGTTGAGAAACATAATGACCTGGGCAGGCTATGATTTCACCTAACTTGTGGATACCACACTTGATTCTAGGCAGAGCCATTGAGATCTTAAGGGGGAATGCGAATAAATAGAAGGATAAGTTTTGATGGGCATAAAATTGGTTAGATCTTGAGTGATATGTTAGATTCTTATTAGTTTAGATTAAGGTTTAGTACCCTGATGCTGGGATTTGGTCATTACGATGGCATAGGCTAGGGGTATCTAGAGGTGAGAGGCAAGAGAGTAATGATGTGGAATCAAGATTTTAAGGAATCGTTCTTAATTTAGCTAATGTTCTTTTCAAGCACCGGGAGGGGATAAAGAATAAACTATGCTTGTATTTGTCACAAAACCTCAATTATGTCTTCAATCATTTGAATCCTACATAGATTAAAATCTCTTTGCAAGGAGAAAGGTTTTCCAAAATATCTAAACATGTTATTATATTTTGTTAAGCCGTTACATTTAGTTGTTAATTTCTTCTTAAGCTCTTTTAGTAGTAATTTTCGATAAGCATATCATTTTAAATCTTTTATTCTTTTTAAATTGCAATTTAAAATCCTATATTACTTGAAACAATATGTATTCTTGCATACCCATAGTTCAAGAAATGATAAACACATCGAAAAATAATATTGAAATTTAAACTACTGAAAATGAACATCATAATTTGCAAAAACCTTTAAGGGATTATGTGAACCCTACAATAGATGAAGTTCATTTAAGTAATCAAACTCCTACTATAGGGACTAACTCATTTGAACTTAAACCTTCGATTATACAAATGGTACAAAATATTCAGTTTGGAGGAACATCATATGAGGATCCCAATTTACATTACGCTAGTTTTTTGAAATTATATGAAACATTTAAATATGTTGGCATATCAAATGATTCCATCAGAATTAGACAGTTTCCTTTTTTCATTTAGGGATAAAGCAAAGATGTGGTTAAATTTGTTAACAAATGGATCTATTAGAGCTTTGGGAGGTTTAGCTAAAAAATTTTTGGCTAAGTAATTTTCACCTTCAAAAACTGCAAAGCTCAGAAATGATATCACTTCGTTTACTTCGTATGAAGGAGAATCTATGTATGAAGCTTGGGAAAGAATTAAGTAACTCCTTAGAAAGTGTCTAATAAGATGCTAATCATAAAATTTACCCATTTTTGAGCCATGAGATCAAGGGAATTGATACACCAAAAATAAATGCATTTTTAGACCCATATTTTATAACCATTTTTGGTGATATTACACTTTAATGGAAGGTATTTTTATGTTTTCTTGCAAGTTGTTGATTTTTAGGACTTAAAACAAAAAGGAAGAAAACATGATGGAATTTGGAGTCAAAATGACGTTTTTGAAGAAGTACTCAGCGCCGACCGCGCCAAGGGCAGTGCCGACCGGCCAGAACAACAGAACAGCTGAAATTTTTACTCAGTGCCGACGGCGCCAAAGGTAGTTCAGCCCCCGTTTCTACAAAGTTTGATGTATTTGGACAGTTTTTGAAGGCACCTCTTGGATAACTGACCTTGGGCTTTAATTGGGGGCCAAAATTCAACAGGAAATGGACTCCTTTTCACTCCAAAACATTCCACCGCGCTCCACTTTTACCATTCTTCATAATCCATTTTCATTCCAACACCATGTTAGAGTACATCAGTGATTTTTCTTTTATAGTTTAGATTTTGTGTCGTGAGATTTAGTGTGAAACTTTCTGTAAGAGTGTTGGAGAAAGAGAAATGAGAGAGATCTTTTTCCTACATTTCTAAGGGAAGGCTACAAGGGATTTACTTTGAGAAAGAGTTTCAGATAAGTTTTTTTTGTTTGTTATTGTTGTATGAACCTTCATCTATATATGAAATTTGTGTTTTGTTATGTCTTTCTCATGAATGTTGAGTAGTTCCCTCTATCTTTCTCCCTACTCTGAGATATGGTGAAATGAAGAGATAATATGATGCGTCAATATAAAAATATAAAATAAATTGTGATGATTGTTCAACTCCAAACTTAATTTACATTTTGATCTCGCCAAATTGAATTGTTAAAATATGTTCTGAAATATATGATCCGGAAAATGGAGTATGAGTTCTACAATAGTGTGAGGATCACATTCGATTTCATGGAGGAGAAATTTGTTCATGTAACTAAGTGCAAATAAATAGGGAAATATTCTTTGTTGGGTGTAGAATTGAAGAATCTTTAGGGTGACAGACTAAAATCCAAAACAAGAGTTAGCCTTCAGGTGAAGGGAAGTGGGAGCTTTGGAGTGGGAGCCAATATCCTCCTAGCCTAGCCACGAGTTTAGAGTCTAAACCAGGGATTAGCCAATGATTTTCTATAACACTGTATCAGGGTAGAGAATTAAAACTGCTCTTCTTTGGCATAATACATATTTGAATCATTTATCTCATCTCATTTTACCAAAATCTCATTGTAGTAAGAATGATGCTTTTTCACATAAGAAATCTTCATTACATAAACATAGTTAGTAGATTAGTATTTACTTTTTTAAACTTTGCATTTTTGTTTTGCTAATAGTAAAGTACTTTAGTTTTGATAACATCTCAATATTTGAAATTAGTGACAGTGATTTTGTTTAAATTTCTGTAAATTTCCTAATAAAACTTATCATTACCGATTTACACCTTCCCTTTGGGAATGATATTTTGGGCTTAAATAGAAATTTTTTTATTACTTGATAACGATACACCTTTGCGTGGGGAACAGAACAATTAAATTTAGGTAAATTAAATATTTTTGATAAATTAAGAAAGTTAGAAATAATATATATACTATAAAATTATATAAAAATTAAAAAAAATAAAATAAGTAAAAAATCCAAAAAGAAATTTATTTAAGTGTATTTTAAAAAAAAGGAATTTTACTTTGCTTAATTTATTTGTTTCTGCGAAATATTGGATCTGAAAGCTTAGTAACTTACAATTCAGAGTTAGAATGGACTATTAGAAAGATTCGAAAACAACAAAGAGAAATTAAAATTTAAAAAAAATGACAAATAACTTAGAAAATCCAATAAATGAGAATCGATGAAGACCATTAAAAGATTAAGTGAATCCAACAACAGATAAACTTCACTTGACTATTCAAAATCTTGATGTTGTTGCTAATTCATTTGAGCTTAAACCTGCTATTATCCTAATGGTACAAAATAATCAGTTTGTAAAAATAAATAGTTTGGAGGAACACCTACTGAAGATCCTAACTTATATCTTGCTAGTTTTATTGAGATTTGAGCTATATTTAAATATGACAAAGTCTTACGGAGTGTCTAATGATGTTGTTAGGCTTAGACTTTTTCCTTTTTCATTAAGGGATAAAGCCAAGGCTTGGTTAAATTCATTAGCACTTGGATCTATTAGAACTTGGGGAGAACTACCACAAAAATTCTTGGTTAACTATTTTCCACCCTCGAAACCCGCTAAGCTTATAAATGATATTACAACTTTTTGTCAGTTTGAAGGGGAATCGATATATGTAGCCTGGGAAAAATCTAAAGATCTTCTCAAAAAATGTCCACACCATGCTTTGCCAGATTGGTTAATAATTCAAACATTTTGCAATGGATTAGTAGGATCACTAAGATCTATTATGAATGTTGTTGCGGGTGGATCATTAATGTCAAAACCTTTTGATGAAGCATATTCCTTAATTGAAGAAATGGCTACTAATAATTTTTAATGGCTCTCTAATACACTTAAAATATATAGTATTTGAGACACATTTTTATATCTATTCTTGAGATACTGAGCTTTAATGGAAGGTATTTGATATATTGCGCTTTAAGGGAAGGTATTTTTGTATTTTTCTTACAGATACAAGTAAAAATGGAAAAGAATGCTTAAAGGTGTGGAAAAGGATCAAATTTGGAGCAAAAAGTTGAAAAATTGTGCAAAACAGTTTTGGCGCCTAAGCGCTAGATCTGGTGCTTAAGCGTCGGTTAAACAGAGAAGGTCGAACCTAAGCGCCGAGACCCCACGCTTAAGCGCCAATGGTAGTTACTAGATGAGTAAAATCGGTTTTCACAAATTTTGAAGAGGTTTTTGAGACACCCATTGGCTTAAAAGGTGGTTGTAACCACCATGGACAAAAATTATCATGAAAGGATGCGTCTCTTAGGCAAATACATCGGATCAAGACACATTTTGAAGAAATCCCAAAGTACCTCTTGGAAAACTATAAAAGAAAGAAGAGAGGACTTAGAAAAGAGTCCTAAAAATATTGGCAAGTTTTGAAAGTTCTTTTCTAGGAAGTTAGTTCGGAGAGATTTTCAAGAACAACTTTTTATTTACTTTATCCTTTTTGTTATTTTATTTTGAGTGATTGTAAAAGAGAAGAGATTTAAAAGAACTTCAAGAGTTTGGTGGAGGACTTGAGATAAGTTTTTATCATTTTGCTTTAGACTACTTTTGGTTTTAATCGAGACTTGTTGTTGATTTGACAATGATTTCTTCTTTTAAACTACAGTGTGGTTTTGTTTCCTCCAAGGATTCTGAGTAGGTTTCTTTATCTTTTTGCTAACAATGATAATTAATT
>NW_018224712.1:93893-95447 GCF_001263595.1 Phalaenopsis equestris | reverse complement strand
CTGCCTAGCCGGTCTTCAGAACTATTCAAACTTTAAATTAGCCAATGTTCTCTATAGCATATTTAGTAAGGGTAAAGAATATTATTGCTCCTATTTGACACAACACAATTTGCATTCTTCCACAATCTAATTCCTATACTTATTTCTGATTCATGAGATGAAGAAAGATATTTTCATATTAAGCACATTTCTTCTACAAAAACTTTAGTTATCTTGTTAATTTTTACTGTTTCGTTAAAATACAAAAATTATCTAAATTTTAAATTCCTAAAAAAATTGTATTTAGTTAAATTAATTATCTTTTTAAAATTTAAAAAAACTTTTAAATAGTGAATATTGCATAATCTTCCATGTGGGTTCGATATTCAGGTCTTAATCAAAAAGTCTTATATTACTTGATAATGATATGTATACTTGCGTAGTATCCCAATATAAATATATATAAATTAAAAATTTAAATTCTTATTTTTCTTCACGATCAAGTTTTTTGTTTTGTGGCAAAATTAAAAAATATAAGTGAAAAATACCATTAGAACTATTGTTATGCTGTGCATAAGCATTAGGTATCCAGGGATCAAGTTTTTTGCCCCTTGGCGGGGGAAGAAAATTAAGTAAATTTCTATTTTTAGAAAGTCTTATTTAAACTTTAAATATTGTATCTCATTTTCTATGTTTTATTATATCTTATTTTTATTTTATGTTAGTGTATGAGTAGTTCAGGTTCTGAAGGACTAGTGCCCTACAATTCTGAATTAGAAAAAACTATTAGAAAAATCAGAAAAACCAAAAAAATTAAAAATCTTGGAAAATTCAAAAAAATTACAGAAATGACAAACCAAAATAATCAAAATACTGAAATTCATCAAGAGTTTAGATCTTTAAGAGATTATGCCAACCCTACTGTAGATGAACTTCATTGTAGTATTCAAAAACCTATTATAGTGGTTAATTCATTTGAGCTTAAACCTGTTATTATTCAAATCATATCAAATAACAAGTTTGACAGATCACCAGCTCAAGATCCAAATTTACATCTTACCAATTTTCTAGAATTGTGTGCTACATTTAAATACGACGGTGTTTCAGATGATGTCATAAGACTTAGGTTATTTCCTTTCTCACTGAGTGATAAAGCTAAGATGTGGTTGAATTTGTTAGCACCTAGATCTATAAAAAATTAGGGTGATTTAGCACAAAAAATTCCTTGCTAAATATTTTCCACCATAAAAAACTATAAAACTTAGAAATGATATTACATATTTTAATCAGTTTGAAGGAGAATCTATTTATGAAGCATGGGAATGATTTAAAGAACTCTTAAAAAAGTGTCCACACCATGCTATACCAGATTGGTTAAGAATTTAAACCTTTTATAATGGATTAATTGGTTCTCTTAGATCTATTATCTATGTTGCTGCTTGTGGTTCATTGATGTCAAAACCTTTTCATGATGTTTATGCTTTAATTGAAGAGATGTCTACCAATAAATTTTAATGGCCTTCTAAGAGGGTGAATCCAAAGAAAGTAGCTAATATTCATGAAACTGATGCATTT
>NW_018224712.1:90991-93883 GCF_001263595.1 Phalaenopsis equestris | reverse complement strand
TGTTAGCAAATCAAGTTGCTGCAATTTCAAGGAAGTTAGACCAATTTGGAATGAATTTTTCTCAACCAATTTCCAAGATTGAAGAGAATTCATTAGGCCAAATAAAGACTCTCAAGCATCATTAGAAACTTTGAATGTCATAAATAATAAGCAAAATAACCCATATTCCAATTATTAAAACCCAGCTTGGAAGAACCATCCCAACTTTAACTGAAATAACAATTTGGGTGGTAATAATCAACAATGGGGGAACAACCAAGTAAACTCATTGGAAAACTGGAACAACCAAGGGAATAATAATTATAGATCTACTTATCCTCTAGGAATCAACAGTAATACACAATTTAAGGACAAGAAGTTTTTTATAAAAGAAGTGGTGTTACAAATGGGTAATCAGTTACAATGTCAAGGAGCTACAATTAGAAATATTGAGAATCAATTTTGATAAATAGCAAGTTCATTAAGTAATAGATCTCAAGCAACACTTCCTCGTATTATTGAATCAAATCCAAAAGACCAGAATAAAGAGCAAGTTAAAGTCGTACAACTTAGAAGTAGAAGAGAGTTGGAAGGTAGGATTCAAAAAGAGATTGAAGTAGAGAGAGAATAAATTGAAGAATTAAAAGAGGACACTTCGAAAGATTCTGAAAGACCTATTTATCCGCCGAAAATTGATTTAGAAAAACCACCACCTCCATTTCCTCAGAGACTTCGACAAAAGAAGTTGGATAAGCAATTTTCAAAATTTCTGGAGATATTTAAGAAGCTTACAATCAACATTCCATTTTTTGAAGCCTTAGAATAAATGTCAAGCTATGTAAAGTTTATGAAGGATATTCTCAACAGAAAAATGAAGTTTGAATATATTGAGACTATTGCACTTAGTGAGGAGCGCAGTGCTATAACTCAGAAGAAACTACCTGAAAGGCTTAAAGATCCTAGTAGCTTTACACTTCCATGTGCAATAGGAGATAGATTTTATGGGAAAGCTTTATGTGATTTAGGTGCAAGCATTAACCTTATGCCATAGATTTTATGGGAAAACTTTATGTGATTTAGGTGCAAGCATTAACCTTATGCCATTATCAATATTTAAAAGATTGGGATTTGGAGAAATAACCCCTACTACTGTAACTCTACAATTAGCTGATCATTCAATAACATATCCTAAAGGAGTAATAGAAAATGTCCTAGTGAAAGTGGATCAATTTATCTTTCCTGTCAATTTCATTGTGCTAGATATAGAGGAAGATAAAGAGATACCTATCATTTTGGGGAGACCTTTCCTAGCCACAGGAAGAGCAATGATAGATGTGCAGAAAAGGGAATTAACAATGCACGTCAAGGATCAAACTGGTACTTTTAACATTTCAAAATCAATGAAATACCCTGCAAAAGGTAAAGATGATGAATGTTATAGAATGGATGTTATAAGATATCTGAGTGAATCTCATTTCAAGACTACTTATGAAAAAAAATCTGAAGAAAAAGATTTGGAACATGAGCAAGAAGAGGAATTAGATCAATGTGTAAACCTTTTTAAGGAAGATTCAAGTTATGTTCAAGAAAGTTTTGAAATTTTGGACATGATAGAGAAAGATAATTCATTTTGTCCATCTATAGAAAAACCTCCAAAACTTGAGTTGAAATTACTTCCTAAACATTTAAAATACCCTTTTATAGGAGATGCCTTCTTAGGAGATTCCTCTACTTTACCTGTTATAATTTCCTCGAAGTTAACAAAGGAAGAAGAAGAAAAGTTGATGAAAATTCTAAAAAAATTTTAAGAAAGCCTTTGGATGGACAATTGCTGATATTAAGGGAATCAGTCCTTCAATTTGTGTGCATAGAATTAATTTGGAAGAAATATACAAACCCAGCGCTGATCCACAAAGGAGATTAAATCCTGTTATGAAAGAGGTTGTTAGGAAAGAAATTTTAAAGTGGTTAGATGTTGGAATTATCTACCCTATTTCAGATAGTGCATGGGGTTACAGGGTGGAGAATATACATTGATTATAAAAAATTAAATCTTACCACTAGGAAAGATCATTTTTAACTACCCTTGCTAGATCAAATGCTGGATAGAATAGTTGGGCATAAATACTTTTATTTTCTAGATGGATATACCAATTATCACCAATTTCAAATATCTCGTGAGGATTAAGAGAAAACGACATTTACCAGTCTTTATGGTGCATTTGCTTTTAGAAGAATGCCCTTTGGTTTATATAATGCCCCTGCTACATTTCAAAGATGTATGATGAAGATTTTTTATTTTGTTGTGATTTAATTGAAAAAGGGATTGAAGTCCTTATGGATGACTTTTCAGTATTTGGAACTTAATTTGACTCATGTTTAGAAAATTTATCTAAAGTTCTTAAGCGCTGTGAAGAAACAAATTTAGCCCTTAACTGGGGAAAATGCCAATTTATGGTAGCAAGAGGAATTGTATTAGGTCATCAAATATAAAAAAATGGTATGGAAGTAGATCCTAATAAAATTCAAGTGATCACTAACATTCAAGTGATCACTAATTTACCTTATCCAATAAATATAAGGGATATTAGGAGTTTTTTAGGACATGCCGGATTGTATAGACAATTTATTAAAGACTTTTCAAGGATTGCTAAGCCTTTATGCCATTTACTGGAGAAAGATGTAATTTATAATTTTGATGAAGAATGCCTAAAGGCTTTTAAGTTATTAAAAGAAAAACTAATCACTACCCCAATTATAATTTTACCAAACTGGGAGAAACCTTTTGAATTAATGTGTGATGCTAGTGATTATGCTATTGGAGTTGTTTTAGGACAAAAATATGATAAAATTTTTAAAGTTATTTACTATGCTAGTAAAACTCTTAAAGAAACTCAAATTAATTATACAACA
>NW_018224712.1:89066-90949 GCF_001263595.1 Phalaenopsis equestris | reverse complement strand
AAAAAGAGTTATTAGTAATAGTATATGCCTTTGATAAATTTAGATCATATTTGATTGAAACTCATTGTATAGTGCATACAGATCATTCTGCTATTAAGTACTTAATGAAATATAAGGATACTAAACCAAGACTTATAAGATGGATTCTTGTTTTACAAGAATTTGATTTTGAAATAGTAGATTGGAAGGGGATTGAAAATCAAATTGCTGATCATTTGTCTAGGCTTGATTTAGAAAAACTTTAGAAAAACTACTCTGTTTTGAAAAAAAAAATTAATGAACATTTTCTAGATGAAAATTTGTTCACTATAAATGAGTGGTGTGTTTCGTGGTTTGCCGACATTGTGAACTATATTGTGAGTGATCTTAAACCCTATGAAATGACAGACCAACAAATGAGGAAATTTATTTTTAAGCTAAAAATTATTTTTGGGATGTACCATATTTATATAAACCAAAAAAGGATTACAAGGAAAGGATCTAATTATTTGAAGATGTGTACCATTAGAAAAAACTTATGAAATTATCACAAAATGTCATAATTATGATTTTGGGGGATATTTTTGTGTTGATAAAACAACATAGAAAATTTTACAATCTGGATTTTATTGGCCTAAATTTTTTAGAGATGTTAATGCTCATATCACAACTTGTGATAGATGTCAACGAGTAGGCAATATATCTAGAACAAATGAGATGCCCCTCAATTATATGCTAGAAGTTGAAATATTTGAGGTTTGGGGATTAGATATCATGGGACCATTTATACCATCTTTCAAAAATTTATATATTTTGTAAGCAGTGGAATATGTATCAAAAAGGATAGAAGCTGCTGCTTTACCTCGATGTGATGCTTAAAGTGTTTCAAAATTTTTGAAAACGAACATATTTTGTAGATTTAGGATGTCAAGAGGTATCATTACTGATGAGGGAAGTCATTTCATAAATGCCATTATGGAAAAGTTATTAAGGAAATATCATATAAATCAAAGGATTGCTACTACTTATCATCCTTAGACAAGTGATTTGGCTGAATTATCCAACTGGGAAATTAAAAGAATTATGGAAAAATCGATGAATCTAACAAAAATAGAGTGGCCAGTCAAACTTGACTATTCTTTGTGGGCTTATATAACTGCATATAGGAGTAGAATTGGGTGCATACTCCTATAGGAATGTCCCCATATAGGCTAATATTTGGAAAATCATGTCACTTACATGTTGAACTTGAGCATAAAGCATATTGGGCTATTAAAGAGTTCAATTATAAATTAAAAGATGCGGGTGAGAAAAGATTGTTACAATTAACTGAGCTTGAAGAGATAAGGAATGAATCTTATGAGAGTGCTAAGATTTATAAAGAAAAGATGAAAATGTGGCATGATCGAAAAATTTTTACTAAAAATTTTTAATCAGTGCAACAAGTTTTGCTATAAAATGCAAGGTTAAGATTATTTCTAGGAAAACTTAAGTGCAGGTGGATGGGCCCATTTGTTGTGATAAAAGTTTATCCTTATGGAGCTGTGGATATTAAAGATCTTAATTTTGAGAAAATTTTTAAAGAGAATGGACATAGACTGAAACCCTTTTATCTAGAATGAGCACTGGTTACGTTAGGCTGACAACGTAAAACCAAGCGCTTTGTGGGAGGCAGCCCATAGTTATCAGAGTGTTTTTCTTTGATTGTTGTTTTTTCTTTGATTGTTGTTTTGAGTATGATTAAGAAATTTGGGGTAGTATTTTTGGGTTTATTATGTGCTAGTAAGGATTTTTGGACTTTATTTAGTGACCTAGACTTGTTAGAATGAGAACTTGGATGTTAAGTTGAATGGTGCAAAAATGTGCTGTGGTGCTTAAGCGCCCGATCCGGCGCTTAAACACAA
>NW_018224712.1:85322-88979 GCF_001263595.1 Phalaenopsis equestris | reverse complement strand
GTGCCTAGAAGTTATGAGGGGGAATTAGGCCTATAAATAGAAAGGGTTTGTAAAGGAATTTCACCCCGGATTATTTTTTAGCCCTAAAATTCTACGAAAGAGAGAAATTTAGAGAAAATGTCTTCATGGGAGATGGATTTGAAGAAGAAGGAAGAAACAATGAAGAAGAATTTCATTAGTCAAAGTGCATAGGAGATGTATAATGATTTCTTAGGCGTTAGGAATGAAGGGATATCAGAGAAGATCAACCAGATGGAGAATACTATATCTGTATTAGAGACTAAGGTTCTTGAATTGCATGCGCATCTAGAACATATTTGGTGGCAACTTAAGATGTAATTCAGCCATACCAGTTTATATAGAGGAAGCGGATAAGGAGATGTTCCTGAAGCAAAAGTGGATCGAAGATGATAGTATTAGAGCTCGTCACCACCGTCCGTTTTATCAACTCTATATTCCTGGAGAGACTACTGAGAGACAAAAATTTGTTCCTTCTAATGAAGAATTTCATTAAGTTAAGTGTTAGGAATTGTGTGTTTGGAGTCATGTTTTTAAGTGTGTCAGTGTTTATGTCTTTTGTTTAGTGTTTGTGTCACTTATGTGTGTAATTGTAAAATGTGTGTTAAGTATTTTGTACTTAGGAAAATTTTCTCATCCAAGACAATTTGGAGAGAGAACTAAGTGTTAAATGTGTTTGTACTTGTTTTTGAATTAATATAAGTTTATTTTTGTGAAAATTTTTGTTGTTTTTAGCCTCAAATTGAATTAATTATTATGGAGAATTTTGAGAGAGAATAGAGTTATAGGAAGTAAAAATCATCATTTCAGTGCTATGAGACCATTTAAGGGTGGTTTACTTAAGCTAATAGTGCATTTTACTTAAAATTAAAAATTTCAAAAGTTGTGCACTGGTGCCTAAGCTCCACATCTCACGCTTAACGTGAGCCAACCTGAGAGGCAGGTGCCTAAGCGCCACTTACCTGCGCTTAAGCACCGGTTCAAGAAAACCAGTTCGAAAACGGTTAAAAGTGAATTTTATGTCCAAAAATACCATCTTTAACATCTCCTATCGTCTTCCCCAATTCAATTTTGTGATTTGTGATTTTTAGGGCAAGTGGAATTTGAAGATTTTTGGTGGAATCAAGTGAGATTTGCTAGATCCAAGTTTATTAAGGTAAGATCTTTACTTTTATGCAAAAATTTTGGATTTTCACCTTGGATTTTCACCAGATATTTTCCAGATATTTTAAGCACATTTGGATGATTTTGAAATTTTACTATTCATGGTGAAAAGTGAAGAAAAATCTATGGAAATTGCTTGGGAAGTTTAGTTAGTGCTTTCAAAAGTTTAGTTTAGTAATTTAAACCAGATTTTTAAAGTTAATTTTGCAATTTATTAAATTTGTAGAATGGCACAAAGAATGAAAAGGAGCAGAGGAAAGAGCCAATTTGATTCGAGCAATTTTGTCTTGGAATTTATTAAATTTGTAGAACGGCACAAAGAATGAAAAGGAGCAAAGAAAATAGTCCATTTGATTCGAGCAAATTTGTCAGTTTAAAAGCTCGGGATCGATATAGTGATGCTCTACAGTCACCAAAATTGATTCAGGAGCTATGTTTGAAGAGTCCAGGTGGAGAAGTGGAAGACCTGATAATCCACCGATAGTGGGAACAATTCTGTTGTTTCTCTACTGTAGCAGTGATTTCTGTTGTAAGGGAGTTTTATGCAAATCTCCCAGAGGCTGAGGACGATCGAGTTATGGTTCGAGGGAAGTTGATACCTTTTACTCCAGAGGTAAACAACTTGTTTTACCATTTACCACAAGATACTTTGTGTTTTTATGCAAATTACAGTCCTACATAAGCGGTGTTAGACAAGATTATTTCATACTTGACTATTATGAAAGGACTTTGGAAGATAACCTATGAGAGAAGAGTAAATTTTCCAACTTCAAAGTTATGTGCACCTTTAAAGACCTGGCACTATTTCATTTCTGCTCGTCTGCTTCCAACCAATCATCTCAGTGAAGTGAATAGAAAGAGTGCAACGTTGAATTGCTGTATTCAGGAGGGAAAACCCATCAACATAAGGGCTTTGATCTATCACACTATCATCAGTTTAGCTGCTACTACTACTACTGGAGGTATGGGATTTGCTTCCTTGATAGTTTCATTATGTGAGCGGGCTGGAGTGAAGTATGATAGTGGGAGGAAATTTTGCTATCTCTAAAGCCCATTACGAAGGTGAATGTGAAGAATTATTTTGAGCATTCAATTTTTGGCTAGAGAGGAGGATTTTCCAGGAGCTATGGATTCGAAACGTCTGTCGTATCTTCATCTAGACCATCTACTTCTCGTGCTTCTACATCTAGAGGTGATACCAAGACTCAGGATGAGTTACTGCAAAAGTATGAGTTATTGCAAAAGATGATGGACAATATCAATTTTACCGCTGATAATGTACAAAATTTAGAGCGTTTTGCAGATCATATCAATAGTCATAATAGAAGGAAGAGTGATTATGAGAGAGAGGTGTGAGAGGATTTTCACTCATCTTTGGAGAGCCTGATTAGAGGTGAACCAAGCGTTCAATTTCTTGTATATCCTTGATATCCTGAATATGAGCCTGGAGAAAAATGGTACAACGGTGATTCTGAGGATGAAGAGTAGAGCTGAGAGATTCATTTTATGATTGTAATATGATGTGAACTATGTGGTCTGAGCTTGCTACATTTGCATCTGTGTTGTTTTTGGACTATGATTTATGTTGTGTTTTGAATTTTTATGTTCTATTGTTGTTGTGATTGTTGTGTTAGATAATATTTTGTTTTATTTTTAAATTTTGGGGTAGTAACTGTTGTTTTGTTCATATCTATTATAAAGTAGAAAATCTTGCTAGCTTAGATCTTAAACATGAAATTCAAAAACTGATCCCCTGTATTTCTCTTTTATCATGTTAGTGTGTTATTTGCTTTTATACCCACTATTTAGAAGTCTATTGAATCTCTATATGTTAAACTAAAATGAGAATATAGAAAATTTGATCAAAATTTAATTTTACTCCTATCTTTAGTTTTATACTTGTATAATTAGGATGTTAAAATTCATGTTAGCATGTTATTTAAATTTTCAATCCTGCTTATGTATATCTAATGCTAAACTGTTTAATCTGTTAATAATTTAAGTTTGGGGGGATGAAAAATATTTTCAAAACTGGATTTTATTTATTCTCAAATGTACTACAAGTGAATTTGATTCTAAATTAAAAATTGATTATGTATATGAAGTTATATTAGGGAAGTAAATTTTGATTTTAGAAATAAGTAAGAAAATTTAGTTAAAATTTAAAGTAATAAAGAAAAACTTTAAGTTAAAAATTTTTAGTATAGAAAATGATTAATATAAGTGACTATCTTTAGTAAAAAAATTGTATTTTTGAAAAATTTAGATAATTTAGACTTCTATTTTTAATACTTAAATTTATTTTATTAAAATGATTTTTAAAACTATTATTATATCTATAAGTAAAAGTATTATATCAAGACTTTACTTTAGGAAAGGAGAAGTGGAATTCAAAATCACTAAAGACCTATCCATATATAGTAATCCTTGCCTGAAAAAGAAAAAGAAAAGAAAAAGAAAAAGAAAAGAAAAGAA
>NW_018224712.1:82205-85089 GCF_001263595.1 Phalaenopsis equestris | reverse complement strand
ATCATACATATTTGGTTTTTAAATATTGAAGTGTCACTTGAGGACAAGTAACATTTTAAGTTTGGGGGATTTTGATACACCAAAAATATATAGTGTTTTTAGACACATTTTTATACCTATTTTTGAGATATTGCACTTTAATGGAGGATATTTTTAATTTAATGAAAGGTATTTGTGTGTTTTTATTTCAGGTACAATCAAAAATGGAAAAAATGCTTAAAGGAGTGAAAAATGGTCAAATTTGGACAATCCAGATGTTAAAATTTGTTGTGAGAACATCTACGAACCGGGAAGAAAAAAGGTGAAAAATTTTGCCAAAGAGTTTTGGCGCCACAATTAGAAAGAATCACATGAGGTTATATGAATGAGAATGTAGTTCATATGATTGAGTGCAAATAAATAGGGAAATATTCATTAATGGGTGTAGTAGAATTAGAGGACTTTAAAGTGACATGTTAAATCCCCCAACTTGGCTTATTATTTTAGGTTCTGATACAAGAATGTTAGCCCCCAGGTGGAGGGAATCGAGAGAACTCTAGAGTGGGAGCTAGTATCTTCCCTATCTAGCCGACCTAGCTGGTCTTCAAAACTATTCAAACTTTAAATTAGTCAATATTCTTTATAGCATCTCTAGTAAGGGTAAAGAATGTTATTGCTCCTATTTGGCACAACACAATTTGCATACTTCCACAACATAATTCCAATACTTATTACTGATTCATGATAAGAAGAAAGATATTTTCATATTAAGTACTTTTCTTCTACAAAAACTTTAGTTATCTTTTTAGTTTTTACTGTTTCATTAAAATATGAAAAATATTTAGTTATTGTTGGTTTGACAATGATGTAATTATCTTTTTAAAAATTAGAAAAACTTTCTAAAAAGTGCATATTGCATAATCTTCCCTGTTGGTTCGATATTCAGGTCTTAATCAAAAAGTCCTATATTACTTGATAATGATATGTATACTTGCGTAGTATCCCAATATAAATATGCATAAATTAAAAAGTTAAATTCTTTATTTTCTTCGAGATCAAGTTTTTGGTTTTGTTGCAAAATAAGGAAATATAAGTGAAAAATACTATCAGAACTATTGTTATACTGTGCATAAGCATTAGGTATCCAGAGATCACCCTCTGAAAGGGTAAATCCTAAGAGAGTAGCCAGTATTCATGATTCTGATGCAATTTATATTTCAGCATCTCAAATTGCTGTTATTTCTAAAAAGATTGATCAAATAGGAGTCAATTATTCTAAAATACCCAAAGTATTAGAGAAAAATTTACTAGGACAGATTATTGATGCTCAACCATCCTATGAAACTTTAAACGTTATAAATAATTGAAATAACAATCCCTATTTTAACTATTTTAACCCTGGATAGAAAAATTGCCCTGATTTTAGTTGGAATAATTACAACATTCTGGTGAATCCATCTGGAAATCTGAACAATCAATGAAATCCTAATTTTCGACCTTATTTTCCTCAAGGATTTAACTCCAATCCTAACCCACAAGCCAAGGAAAAGAAGTTGACGATGGAAGAAGTGATGTTGAATATGGGAAATCAAATACAAAATCAAGGAGCTGCTATTAAAAATGTTATGGGAAATCAAATACAAAATTAAGGAGCTGCTATTAAAAATGTTAAAAATCAATTAGGAAATATTGCTATTGCACTTAGTAACATACCTTCTGGAATTCTTTTGAGTGTTGTGGAAGTTAATCCAAAAGATCAAAATAAAGATTAAATTAAAGCTATTCAATTACGAAGTGGAAAAGAAGTTGAAACAAGGATCCAAAGAGAAACTGAAGTTGATGAAGAGAAGGAAGAAATAGAAAATGATCAACATGAAAATGAACAAACACAGGTTCCTTTAGAAAAACCATTACCTCTGTTTCCTCAAAGACTTAAGTAGAAAAATAAAGATAAACAATTTACAAAATTTTTGGAAATCCTTAAGAAATTAATGATAAATATTTCTTTTGTTGAAGCTTTGGAATAAATGCCAAGTTATGTGAAATTTATGATGGATGTACTAAATAATAAAAGGAAGTTTACAAATCATGTGTCATTGCTCTCAGTGAAGAGTGTAGTGTTATTAATCCAAAAAAGCTTCCTGAAAAATTAGAAAATCCTGATAGTTTTAATATACCTTGTGCAATTGGGGAAAAGTGCAATTGGGAATCCTGATAGTTTTAATATACCTTGTGCAATTGGGGAAAAGTTTTATGGAAAAGCTTTATATGATTTAGGAGCGAGTATCAATCTTATGCCCTTATCAATCTTTAAACGTTTAGATTTGGGAGAAATTTCCCCTACTACTGTAAATCTTCAATTAGCTGATCGATAATTAAATTATCCAACAATTAGTTATAGAGGATGTACTAGTAAAAGAGGATAAATTTATTTTCCCTGTAGACTTTATAGTATTGGATATGGAGGAAGATATAAAGATTCCTATTATTTTAGGGAGACTATTTCTGGCAACATGAAGAGATCTAATAGATGTCCAAAAAGAAGAATTAATAATGAGAGTTAATGAAATAGCAAAAGTCATGAAATATCCTGCAATAGAAAAAGCTATGAAATAGAAAAAGATAATGAATGTTTCAGGATGGAAGTAGCTGAATATCTGAGTAATGAACAATTGAAGAGTGAATTCGAAGATAAATTAAAGCAAAGAGGAATTTTTTATACTGAAAATGAAGTAACAGAAGAAGATTTAGATTATATTCAGGGTAAATTTGAAGCATTAGACTTGTTGGAAAATGATAGTAAAAATTTTATTCCTTCAAGTATTAAACCACCTGAACTTGAATTGAAGATATTACCTGCCCATTTAAAATATGTATTTTTAGGAGAGTCATCTACATTACATGT
>NW_018224712.1:80663-82075 GCF_001263595.1 Phalaenopsis equestris | reverse complement strand
AATTTTATTAGATGAACAATATGAACCTAAAGCTAGTCCTCAGAGAAGATTAAACCCAATAATGAAAGAAGTTGTTAAAAAAGAGATTTTAAAATGGTTACATACTGGAATCATATATCTTATTTCAGATAGTGCTTAGGTAAGTCCAATTCACTGTGTTTCAAAGAAAGGAGGAGTGACTGTTAAAGAAAATGAGAAAAATGAATTAATATCAATAAGACAAGTTAATAGTTGGTGAATTTGTATTGACAATAGAAAATTAAATATGGCCACCGGAAAAGATAACTTTGTTTTACCCTTTCTAGACCAAATGTTTGATAGATTTGATGAGAATAAATATTATTTTATATGGATATATAGGTTGTCATCAAATTCCAATTGCTCCAAAGGATCAAGAGAAAACAACATTTACAAGCCCGCCCATATGGAACATTTGCTTTTCGTAGAATGTCTTTTGGACTATGCAATGCACCTGCAACATTTCAAAGATGCATGATGTCAATTTTTAGTAATTTTATAGAACATGGAATGGAAGTGTTTATGGATGATTTTTTTGTATTTGGGGCTTCGTTTGAGTTATGTTTAGAAAAAGCGAAGTATGTGAAAAAGTCAACCTAGTATTAAATTGGGAAAAATGTTAATTTATGGTTGCAGGAGGTATTGTGCTTGGTCATAAAATTTCTTAAAAAAGCATGGAGGTAGATCCTACAAAAATCCAAGTTATAGAAAAATTATCACCACCTACTAATGTTAAAGGGGTGAGAAGCTTTCTAGGACATGCTGGTTTTTAGAGGCGCTACATTAAAAATTTTTCAAAAATAACTAAGCCGTTATGCCAACTTTTAGAAAAAGATAAGAAATTTGATTTTGTTGAGGAATGCATAAAAGGATTTAGATTATTAAAGAAAAAATTAGTCACTGCACCTATAATAATACCACCTAACTGGCAAAAACCATTTGAAATAAAGTGCGATGCTAGTGATTATGTTATTGGGGTTGTATTAGGACAAAGGCACAACAAAGATTTTAAAGTTATATATTATGCTAGTAAGACTCTAAATAATGCTCAAATTGATTATACTACTATTGCAAGAGAGTTATTAGCTATTGTTTATGCCTTTGATAAATTTAGATCTTATTTAATTGTAACTAAATGTACAGTGCATACAGATCATTCTGCTATTAAATACTTAATGCAAAAGAAGGATGCTAAACCAAGATTAATTAAATGGATACTTCTATTGCATGAGTTTGATTTTACTATGATTGATATAAAGAGAAATGATAATCAAATAGCTGATCATTTTTGTAGGGTAGAAATATAAATATTAACTAATTTTATAAAATAAATTATAGAAAATTTCCCTGATGAATAGTTATATAGTATTGATGAAATGGATGTATTGATGAAA
>NW_018224712.1:76007-80617 GCF_001263595.1 Phalaenopsis equestris | reverse complement strand
GTAAGTGATATTTTACCACCTGATATGAAAAAGCCACAATTAAAGAAATCTATATATGATTCAAAAGACTATTTCTAGGATGACCGATATTTATATAAATAATGTAAAGATCTAATTATTAGAGGAACTGTGCATTATGAAGAAACGCAACAGATAATTGAAAGATGCCATGATTCTGAATTTGGAGGACATTTTAGAACAAATAGAAGTGCATATAAGATTTTGCAAGCTGGATTTTATTGGCCTACTATTTTTAAAGATGTTAATGAATATATTAAAATGTGTTATAGATGTCAACAAGTAGGAAATGTATTTCTACAAGAAATGAAATGCCTCTAAATTACACATTGGAAGTTGAAATTTTTGATGTGTGGGGATTAGATTTTATGGGACCATTTATGCCTTCATTTGGAAACTTATATATATTACTTGTTGTTGATTATATATCCAAATGAATTAAAGCTATTGTTGTACCTAGATGTGATGCTTGGAGTGTTTCTAATTTTTTTATTATAAATATTCTTACAAGATATGGAATGCTGAGGGTAATTATTACTGATGAAGGATCTCATTTTATGAATAAGAGAATCAAAAAATTAATTAAGAAATATGATATTAGGCATAGATTCTTTGTTACTTATCATCCTCAGACTAACGATCTAGTAGAGATATCAAATCGTGAAATTAAACGTATTTTAGAAAAAGTTGTAAATCCTTATAAATTGGATTAGTCTGTTAGACTAGATACTGCATTATGGGCATATAAAACAACTTATAAGACTCTTATACGAATGTCCCCATACAGACTGATATATGGAAAAACATGTCACTTACTAGTAAAATTAGAACATAAAGCATTTTAGGCTATGAAGGAATTTATTTTTAATCTAAAAGATGCTGGTGAGAAGATTATTGCAACTCAATGAATTTGAGGAAATAAGAAATGAAGCATATGATAATGCAAAAATCTACAAAGAAAAAATGAAAATATGGCATGACGGAAGATTATTAAAAAAAAATTTGAACATGGACAAGAAGTTCTATTATTAATACAAGATTGAGATTGTTTCCAAAATAACTGAAATCTAGATGGTTATGACCATTTAAAGTGATTAAAGTCTACATTATGAAATTGTTGTTATTAAAGATTCTAACACTGGAAAGGTATTTAATGTTAATGGGCATCATCTAAAATATTAATATGAAGGGTGCATACCTCAATTTAAAGAAGTTTTAATGTTAAGTATACCCAACTAAACAAATGGTGTGTCAGACTGACGACATTAAACCAAGCTTTTTGTAGGAGGCAACCCATACATATATGTCTATGTATTACTATTTTTGTTTGATAAGTGTCTTATATATTAGTAGATAATAATCCTACACAATTGCATTTATTATAAATTAAGTCAAATATTAGTATTGGAGAAAAAGTCAGAATTAATCTGAATGAAAAGAAAAGTCAAATTGTGCCCACGGGCACCGACGGCGCCCAAGAAAATGGACCTCAGCATCAGCAGCGCCAATCGGGAGCACCAATGGTGTCGAGAGCGGTTTGACGGTTCAGACAACTTTTGGCAGACTTTGGCGGTATTTTGCTCCATAATAACCTCCTGGAGGTGTTTTTAAAGTCCTAAAAACTTCCTAGGACGCCTAGAAGCATCCTATTTTTTGATTCCATGGCATACAATTCCAGAAATACTTCAAGGTGTGGAGTTTTCAATAGAAGAAAGCTTATTAGTTTTGACACGTAGAGATTATAAGATAAAGTTATTACAAAGAAGAAATTGATCAAGGAGAGAGCATTTGTTAATCATGGATTGATCAATCCAAGTGCTCTGGTTGACAAGATCATTTTGCAAAGGCGATGGGAAGTTCTTTGTTACACTACTGTTGCGGTTGTTATGCCTATAGTGAAGGAGTTCTATGCAAATCTACATGAAATTACCCAAGGAGTTGTCTTCGTACGAGGTAAGGCTATACCATTTACTCCTGCGAGGATTAATGAATTGTATATGATATAAAATGTTTCAATCTACCATTATACAAATTTCATTCCTACGCGAGATTTAATGCAAGATGTTTATAATTTTCCGACGGATTAAAGTGATATGTGGGAAGTACGAGATGAAGGATATATTAGTTTTCCTTCTTCATCACTTAATCAAATTTCGAAGCAGTGACATTTCTTTATTTGTGCAAAATTACTCCCTACTATGAAGATTAATAGAGTCACTAAGGAAAGTGCTATTTTAAACTACAGTATTCAAATGGAAAAACCTATTGATATAGGATCAAACATATTTAAATCTTTTATGGGTATCATTATGAATGGGCCAAATTATGAACTTGGGCATCCTTATATAATTTTTCTGATTTGCAGTCAATCCCAAGTGCCATTTGAAAGTTGGGAAAAGTTTTTACTACCATGGGAGCCCATGATCCCTATTGATGATCAGTATGTTGGTAATGGAAATGAAGCACTAAATGCTATTATGGATCATTCTACATGCTTCAACTCCATTAATACCACAAATAGTAGGAAGTTCGCTTGCTTTGGAGAAGAAATTGAAGAAAATTGAAAGGGAACTTCAGAGAATTATGAATGCAATGGGAGATCTTAAGTACCTTTTTGATCACCTTGATTGGAGAATGAAAGAAATTTTTGATCATACTGGAACTTTTGAATTAGGATTAATTTGGATGTTTAAAGAAAATGGGTGGATTGAAGAAAATTCCACAGATCAATTCTCGTACCGATATGGGAGAAATTAAAGGAGGTGAAAGCACTGAAGATGAAGCGGAATGACTGAAAACTTTGGATTCTCTACTTGCTTAAGAATGTTTATGTATTTATTGTAATTGTGTGGAATTGATTTGGTTTTTTTTGTTTTACCTTAGAACTCTGAACTTTGATTATGTGTATAGTTTTGTGTCAGCGTTTAGTGTTGATGATTTATAATTTGTTTGTTTAATAGGTGTGAATGTGTGATTTGTGAAATGTGTTTGTAAAAAGTGTATTTTCTTATATAAAAGTTAGTTTGTTGTTGTTTGTGAAAATGATTATTTGTGAATTGTTTATTTGTTAATTATTGTTAGATAAAAATTTGTGTTTAAAAATACTAAAAAAAACTTAGGAGTAAATTAAAAGCAAATTGAAAATTTGAAAAAATCAAAATAGTGAATTTCGGGCCTTCAACGCTGACGGCACTGGCATGGGCGTTGACGGCGCCTTCGACCCGAGAGCAGTAATAACCCTTTAATTCGTGATTTTCACGGCAAAATGTCCATTTTTACCCCTAAAGTCACCTTCAACCTTCGGTTTTCACACCTAGGGCTTAATTTTGGGCAGATTTGAGAAGATTTAGAGGCAAAGGAACTTCAGATTTCATTTTCTCTAGGAAAGCGCTACACTTTAAAGTAAAATTTTTGTTATTTTCATAAAATATTTTTCTCACATTACCTATATTCGAAAAAGTTTTGTTTTCTTTTTTGAGAGATTTTGAGAAAATGCTTTGGTAAAAAACTTTTACTTAGTGGATTTATGTTTTTAGAATTTATTCAGATTTTTATCAAATTTTTCTAGATTTCCTACGACACCTAGACCGAGTAAAAGAAAAATAGAATATGATGAGAAAAAGTTTGTTAGCTTTAAAGCTAGTGCTCGATTTTATAATCTTTGAGAAAATAAGAAAGTGATTCAGGATTGAGGTTTCAAAAATCTGGGAGGAGAAGTTGAATGATTGATTATCGCTTGATAGTGGGAAACCTTCTGCTATTTTACTGCTGATGTGATAGTTGGGATAGTTATGGAATTTTATACCAACTTTCTCGAGGCTTTTGATGATTTTTTTTTTGTTCGTGGAAAAAGGATGGAGTTTACTCCCAGTTAGAAGATGTTTATAGATGCCAGTATCATTCATTCTCTGCCACAAATGAGGCCTTAGATGAGGTTATTTATTTATTGATTGGTGAAAAAGGGGCTTGGAAAGTAAAGAATGGAGTTAAAGGCAACTTTCTCCTTTCTATGTTAAATTTAGTATATAAGGCCTGACATTATTTTATTTATGGGAGGATGTTTCCAGCAAACCATCATAGTGAAGTGACTAATGATAGAGCCATCCTGAACTATTGTATTCAGAAAGTGATGGATATAAATGTAGGCTCTATCATTTATATGAACACTTGATCGATTGCTTTAAGAGAGACCACTAGTGGATTGACACACCCTGCTCTCATTTATACACTTTGTGAGCATGCAAGAGTTGATTTCAGACCTGATGAGGAGAGGATTGATCCTCAGAGACTAATTAGGCCTGCAAACATTAAGACTTATGAGTCCCATGTTGATTGGAGATCTGGAAGTAAGGCCAGGGATATTCCTTCTACTTTTAATACCCCTACTTTTAGTGAGCCTACTTCAAGTGACCCCAGTAACAGGGAGTTATTGGACCAGATGATGATTCAACAAGGAGATATTTTAGGGTGGATCATAGGATGAAGAACATTGAGGCCAGAAATGCTCAAACAAATGATCTGATTTGCCATAAGTTTGAATATGACGGTGCTTATGATGAAGCTTTAGTGAAATACCTGAGGGGTGATCATAC
>NW_018224712.1:60698-74724 GCF_001263595.1 Phalaenopsis equestris | reverse complement strand
TTTTTAGACCCATATTTTATACTTATTTTTGGTGATATTGCACCTTAATGGAAGATATTTTGAAGTTTTCTTGTAGTTTGTTGATTTTTAGGACTTAAAGCAAAAAGGAAGGAATTTTAAGTCAAAATGACGTTTTTAAAAAAGTACTCAACACCGACTGCACCAAGGGCAGCGCCGACGGTGCAAAATAATAGAACAACCGAAATTTTTACTTAGCGCCAAAGGCGGTTCAACCCCCGTTTCTAGAAGGTTTGATATATTTGGACAATTTTTTAAAAATTTTTGGAGGCACCTTTTGGAGAACCGACCTTGAGCTTTATTTGGGGCCAAAATTTTTTAGGAAATGGACTTCTTTTGCGCTCCAAAAAGTTCCACCACACACCATTTTGGCCATTCTTCAAATTCCATTTTCATTCCACCACCATATTGGAGTCCATTAGTGATTTTTTCTTATAGTTTATAGTTTGTGTGGTGAGATTTTTCATAGTTTAGAGTTTTTGTGGTGAGATTTAGTGTGAAACTTTCTGTAAGAGTGTTGGAGAAGAAGAAAAGTGACAAATATCTTCTTCCTACATTTCTAAGGAAAGGTTGCAAGGGATTTTCTTTTATAAAGAGTTTTAGATAAGTTTGGTTTGTTTATTAGTGTTGTATGAACTTTCTTTTATATATGAAACTTGTGATTTGTTTTGCCTTTCTCATGAAGTTTGAGTAGTTCCCTCTATCTTTCTCCCTACTCTAAGATATGGTGAAATGAAGAGATAATATGATGTGCCAATATTAAAATATAAAATAAATTGTGATGTTTTTTTAACTCCAAACTTAATTTACATTTCAATTTGGCCAATAGAATTATTAATTGTGGTGAAACATAAGATCCATAAAATGGAGTATGAGCTCTACAACATAGTGAGGATCACTATTAAAATATAAAATAAATTATGATGATTTTTTAACTCCGAACTTAACTTACATTTCAATTTGTCCAATTGAATTATTACAATATGTTGTGAAACATAAGATCCGGGAAATGGACTATGAGTTCTACAACATAGTGAGGATCACATTTGATTTCATTAAGGAGAAATTCATTCATGGAATTAAGTGCAAATAAATAGGGAAATATTCCTTATTAGGTGAAGAATTGGAGAATCTTTAGGGTGATAGACTAAAATCCCCAATTTGGTCTTAATGTATAAAAACTAAAGCGAGAGTTAGCCTTCAGGTGAAGGGACGTGGGAGCTCTGGAGTGGTAGCCGGTATCCTCCTAACCTAGCCACAGATTTAGGGACTGAACTTAGGATTAGCCAATGATTTTCTATGCACTGTATCAGTGTAGAGAATTATAATTGCTCCTATTTGGCACAATACTTATTACAAACATTTATCTCTTCTTATTTCACCATAACCTCATTGTAGTGTGAAGGATGCTTTTTCACATAAGAAATCTTCATTACATAAACATAGTTAGTAGATTAGTGTTTACTTTTTTAAACTTTGCATTTCTGTTTTGCTAATAGTAAAGTAATTTAGTTTTGATAACATCTCAACATTCGAAATTAGTGATAGTGATTTCATTTGATTTTCTGTAAATTTCCTAGTAAAACTTATCATTATCAATTTACACCTTCGCTATGGGTTCGATATTTGAGGCTTAAATAGAAAGTCTTTTATTACTTGATAATGATACATATACTTGTATATATATATATATATATATATTACACAACTTACTTTTCAATGATTTCATGTCAAGTTTTTGGCGATGTAGTGGTGTCAACTTCATAAATCCTTACATATAAAAAATCGGGATCAGTTTGTAGGATCCCTTAGATCTATTATAGATGTTGTTGTTGGAGGTTCATTAATGTCTTAACCCTTTGATGAAGCTTATTCATTAATTGAAGAAATTGCTACAAATAATTTTCAATGGCCTTCTAATAGGGCAAATCCTAAGAAAGTAGCTAGCATTCATGATAAGGATGTTATTTCAATGATTTCATGTCAAGTTGCTACTTTATCTAAGAAGATAGACCAAATTGGAATGAATTTTTCTCCAACACCCCAAATGGTTGAAGGAAATTCATTAGGAAAATGAATTGATTCTCTTACTTCAATGAAAACTATACATGTTATCAACATACCCATATTTGAATTATTACAACCCAGGTTGGAAAAACCATCCTAACTTCAACTAGAACAACAATCGTAGTGGTGGAAGTCAATAATGGGGTAACACTCAAGTTAACCCAATAGGAAATTGGAGCAACCAGGTTGGTACTAATTATATACCTACTTATCCTCTTGGATTTAATCAATAATTTAAGTAGAAGAAGTTGTCTATGGAAGAACTGATTTTGCAAAAGGGTAATCATTTACAAATTTAAAGTGCTTCTATTAAAAAAATGGAGAATTAACTAGGACAAATTGCTAACAAACTTAGCAATAGGCCTTAAGGAACACTTCCTAGTAATGTAGAGATCAATTCTCCATAAAAAAGTAAAGAGCCAGAGCAAGTTGAAGTGGTCCAACTAAGGAGTGGAAAGGAATTAAATGTTGGAGTTCAAAAAGAAATTGAAGTTGAGAGATAAGTTGAAGAAATTGAATGACTTTAAGAGATCATTCCTAAGGAAGAAGAAACACCTAACTCTCAAACTACGATTAATTTAGAAAAACCTCCACCACCTTTTCCTTAAAGTTTCCTTAAAAACATAAACAACAAAAATTGGATCAACAGTTTTCAAAATTTTTTAAAATATTCGAGAAGCTTATAATTAATATCCCTTTTGTTGAGGCTTTAGAAGTGATGCCAAGTTATGAGAAAATTATGAAATAAGTTTTAAATAAAAAAAATGAAGTTTGTAGATCATGACCTGTTTCACTTAGTGAAGAATGTAGTGCAACAATTCAAAAAAAGCTTCCTTGAAAACTCAAAGATCATAGTAACTTTACCATACCTAGTGCATTTGGAGAGAAATTTTGTGGAAAAACTTTATGTAATTTAAGAGAGAGCATCAACCTTATGCCACTATCTATATTCAAAAGGTTAGGATTAGGAGATATTTCTCCCACTATTGTAACCCTTCATTTAACGGATCGATCTATCACTTATCCTAAAAGGGTTATAGAAGATGTACTGGTTAAAGTGGATAAATTTATCTTCCTTGTTTATTTTATTGTATTAGATATGAAAGAAGATATGAAAATTCCTATCATTTTAGGGAGGCATTTCCTTGCTACCATACGAGCAATGATAGATGTGCAAAAAGGGGAACTAACAATGAGAGTGAATGATTAGGAAGTTACATTTAATGTGCTTAAAACAATGAAATATTCTGATGAAAAATGTTATAGAATGGATATTATTGATGATATGATTGTTGATAATTTTTAAAATAGATGTAAACTCATATTTGATTAAAAATATGAAGTCATTATAGAAGAAGAAGAAGAAGTAGTAGAGATTGAAAGAGATTCTGAAGATGAATCAAATGGGATGATTACCGAGGATTCAAAATATGTTTAGGAAGAATATGAAATTTTAGATACTACTGAAAAGAGTATACCTCTGATTTCATGTACTGAAAAACCTCCTAAAATAGAGTTGAAAGTTCTGCCTACTTATCTAAAGTATGCATATTTTAGGAACACATCCACATTACCAATTATTATATCCTTATATTTAACTGCAGAACAAGAAGAAAAATTATTGTAAATATTAAAGAATCATAAAAGAACCTTTTGAAGTACATTAGCTGATACTAAAGGAGCCAATCCTTCGATCTGTATTCACCAAATTTTTATGGAAAATAATCATAAGCCTAGGGTTGATCCTCAAAGGAGATTGAATCTTAAAATGAAAGATGTAGTTTAAAAAAAAATTAAAGTGGTTTGATGCTGGGATTATTTATCACTTTTTAGATAGTTCTTGAGTTTATTCTATTCATTGTGTTCCAAAGAAAGGATGAGTTATTGTGGTTGAAAATGAAAGGAATGAGTTGATTACAACAAGGCAAGTTGTTGGAGGGTGAATCTGCATTGATTGTAGATAATTAAATGCCACCACTAGAAAAGGCAATTTTCCTTCACCTTTTCTGGATCAAATGATGGATAGACTAGCAAAACACTGTTATTTTTGCTTTTTGGATGGATATTTTGGATACCACCAAATACATATTTCTCCTTAAGATCAAGATAAAACAACTTTTACTAGTCCTTATGGAAATTTTGCTTTTAGAAGAATGTCATTTGGATTATGTAATGCCCCTGCAACTTTTCAGAGATGTATGATGTCAATTTTCTATGATTTAATGGAGAAAGGAATTGGAATTTTTATGGATGATTTCTTAGTCTTTCGGACTTCTTTTAATTTATATTTAAATTATTTAGCAAGATTTCTGAAGCGATGTGAAGAAACAACCTTTGTTCTCAACTAGAAAAATTATCAATTTATTGTTGCAGGAGGAATAGTGTTAAGGCATAAAATTTCTGAAAAGGGTGTGGAAGTTGATCCAACAAAAAAATTCAAACTATTGTTGAATTGCCACCACCTACTAACGTGAAGGGATAAGAAGTTTTTTAAGATATGTTGGTTTTTACAGATGTTATGTTAAAGATTTTTTAAAATGTTTGTTCTCAACTAGAAAAATTATCAATTTATTGTTACAGGAGGAATAGTGTTAAGACATAAAATTTCTGAAAAGGGCGTGGAAGTTGATCCAACAAAAAAATTCAAACTATTGTTGAATTGCCACCACCTACTAACATGAAGGGATAAGAAGTTTTTTAAGATATGCTGGTTTTTACAGATGTTATATTAAAGATTTTTTAAAATTTTTCAAGCCTTTATTCCAACTTTTAGAGAAAGATACCAACATTGATTTTGATGAAGTGTGACTAAATGCCTTTAATTTATTAAAAGAGAAATTAATCACTGCTCCTATTATTGTTTCACCAGATTGGACAAAACTTTTTGAATTAATGTGTGATGCTAGTGATTGTGCTATAGAGATTGTTTTAGGACAGAGATATGACAAAATGTTCAAGGTGATATACTATGATGGTAAAGCCCTTAATGAGACTCAAATTAATTACACTACAACTAAAAAGGAATTATTAGTTGTATTATTTGCTTTTGATAAATTTAGATCTTATCTAATTACAACTAAATGTATTGTGTATACTGATGATTTTGCTATTAAGTATTTAATGATGAAGAAGGATGCAAAGCCATGATTAATTATATGCGTCCTTCTAATGTAAGAATTTGATTTTTCAATTTGTAGATAAGAAGGGTACTGATAATCAAATAACTGATCATTTCTTAAGGCTTGAAAAAGAAAATGAGAGAGATTTGAATGATAAATTATTGATAATTTTCTTGAAGAACAATTACATGGGGTTAATGAATGGCAAATTGCATGGTATGTTGGTAAAGTGAACTACTTGGTTAGTAATATTTTACCTTACAGATTAGATAGCCTTCAAATTAAGAAGTTCATTTATGATTCAAAATTTTACTTATTGGATGACCTTTATTTATATAAATAATGCAAGCAATTTATTATTCAAAGATGTGTACTATTAGAAGAAACTCAAGAAATTATTCAAAAATGTCATAAATCTGATTTTGTGGGACATTTTGGAGTAGTTAAAACTGCATTTAAAATTTTACAATCTGCGTTTTATTGGACTTCTTTATTTAGGGGTGTTAACAATTGTATACAAATATGTGATTGATGCCAGGGAGTAGACAATATTTCTACAAGAGATGAAATACCCCTAAATTTTACTCTTGAGTTTTAAATCTTTGATATTTGGGGAGTAGATTTCATGGGATCATTGGTACCGTTTTTGGAAAAATTTTATGTTAGTAGTTGTGGATTATTTTTCTAAGAGGATTGAAGCAGTTGCCTTACATCGTTGTGATGTTAAAAGTGTAGGAGAATTTTTAAGAAATAATATTTTCAGAAGATTTAGAATGCCACAAGTTATAATTAAGATGAGGGAAGTCATTTCAGGAATAGAATGATAGAAACATTAACTCAAAATATTAGGTTTAAACATCAATGAGGGAAGTCATTTCAGGAATAGAATGATAGAAAAATTAACTCAAAATATTAGGTTTAAACATCGCTTATCAACCTCAGAACAGTGGTTTAATAGATGTATCCATTCGATAAAAAAAAAAAATATTAGAAAAAAAGATAAATCCTAAAAAGACTGATTGGTCTGCTATACTTGATAATGCTTTATGGGCCTATAGGTCTGCTTATAAAACATCTATAAGAATGACACCATATAAGTTAAAATACAAAAAAGCATATCACTTGCCATTTGAGTCGGAACACAAAGCGTACTGGGCAATTAAGGAGTTCAACTGTAATTTGAAAGATCCTCGGGATAAGCGACTATTGCAATTAAGTGAGCTTGATGAAATGAGAAATGAAACTTATGAGGATGCTAGAATTTATAAAGAGAAAGAAAAATTTAGGTTTGATCAAAAAATTCTGAAAAAAATAATTGAAGCCTAGGAAAGAAGTATTGCTTTATAATTTGACATTGAAATTTGTTCTAGGAAAACTTAAATCTGGGTGGTTAGGATCATTTACTGTGGTAAAAGTATATCCAGATGGAGCAGTTCATATTGAAGATCCAAAAACTGGGAGAATTATTAAGGTAAATGGACACAAGTAAAAATCTTACATTTGTGGAGAGGGTCCCGCATTTGAAGATATCCTAATGTTGGTTCAGAACTAAGTAAAATAACAGTTATGTGAGGTTGATGACGTTAAACCAAGCACTTTGTGAGAGGCAAACCATAATTATTGGTGTGATTTGGATTTGAATTGTTGTTATGATAAGTTCTATATAGTGATTGTGAGTATTATATGATTTTGTTGGCATAATACATTTTTTATATTAAAGGACTTGAAGAGTGGAAGAAAGAAACTTGAAAGTTGAGAATGTTGGATTGGCTCTATAGCTCCAGATCTGACGCTATAGCACCACAGTTTGAACAACTCCTAAAAACTGCCAAAAATTTAGTTTCTCTTCTTCATCCTCTTTATAAAACATCTTAGGACGGAATTTGAAGTATCCATATGACATTCTTAAGTATTCTAAATAGATTTGAGAGTAGAAGTTTCATTTGAGAGATCGTGGAGAGCAATGACAATGGGAGATTTGAAGAAAATAAGTTGGTGCATAAGGATGCTCAAGCATATTTCAATGTATAACTTGCAATAAGTTTGGAGTGCCTCATGGAGAAAATTGAGAAGAATGAAGGTGAGATTTCTCATATGCATTCAAAAGTTGAAAAGTTGTCCCACCATTAAGAGCATATGGATTGGCCATTGAAACTAAAATTCCAATGTTTGGGGTGCTTTCAAGGCATTCAAGTGACTATGTATTGTACCAAGAAATGGATCGACAATAAATTTGCTAAGGAATTTCCTTCTTACCATTGCAATGATAAAAATTGTTTGGTCAATGTAATGGGGAATTTCACCACGTATCAGGAGTGGTCCTAAAGGTTGTTTTTATTTAGTTATTTATATTTTAGGTTGTGTAATTTCATGTGGCGTGCCTATCATATTCGTTTCAAGACATATTGTGGTTAGTATTGTCTTTTTTTGTATGAACAACTAAGTGATTCTTTATGTATATGTCATATGTATTGTACTTATTATTAATATAAGAAAATGTTTTGTTGTGTTGTGAAAATGTGGCCTTTTGTATTCAAATTAGAATTTGAGAATTTGAAATTTTGGATTGACGATGAACTTAATAAGTGAAGAATTGGTCGTTAAAATTTGAAAACTAACCTATTTGCATCAAAGATTTTCTATTTTCGTTTCAAATTTAAAAAAAAAATTAAAATTCTAATGGATATTGAGGGTGTTTTAGCGTCATATTTGAGTACCATAGCACCGTTCATAAGGCTAAGCATGGTGCTATAGCGCCATTTCTAAACTTTATAGTGTTGAACTAACCTATGGGTCATGTTAAGTGCCTGGTGACAGCGACTTTATATATGCTTAAAAATATAAAAATTTTATACTATTTCTAGAATATTTAAGTCCCCAGCAATGGCGCCAAAAACTTGACAACAGTTATAGATTTGATAAAAATGTGTATAAAATATTCAATAAATTATTATAGGACTCTAATAAAGTACTAGATATCGATCCTACAGGGAGTAATATTAGAGGCTACGAACTAAGATTTTAGAAAATCAATACTTAATCACAACAATGAAATCCAAATTGCTTATTTGTCACTAATAGACAATTGAAATAAATTTGTAATTTTAACAAACTCTTAATTAACTAATTCTACTAATAAAGTTTATAATGTGAAATTCAATATATAAGAAAGCATCATTCACCTTGTTAAGAAATTAAAGTGAATGGATAAAGTGAATTAGTTGAAATTGTATTGTGTCAAATAGGAGCATACCTATTCTTTACCCTTTGGTCCAGGCATAAGTAACATTGAGTAATCCTATGCTTGGTTATTGAATCGGCGACTAGGCTAGAAGGATACCGGCTCTCACTTTGAAGCTCCCACGTTCCCCTCGCCTGAGGGCTAACATCTACACTTCAGCACCCAAACAATAGGACCAAATTGAGGATTTTAGTTTGTCACTCTAAAATCTCCAATTCTATGCCCGATAATTTTATTTTCCTATTTATTTGCACCCAACTTTCAAGGACTTTGACCTCCCTAAATTGTTTGTAAAACTTTAGTTGTAAAACTCAACATATTTTAACAAATCATATAGCCAGATTGAAAGTAAATTAAGACCGAAGACCATAACATCTTCTTTAACATTCTCAAGGCTCAACTAATTCAAATCACCATTTCGCAAAATCTCAAGACAAGGAGAAAGACAGAGAAAACTACTAAGAACTCGTGGAGAAGATATGACAAAAATTAGAGCTTATATATAAAAGCAAAGTCATACAAACTTCAATAAGTAAATACCACTTATCTCTAATTCCTCCATAAGCAAACTCCTCAAAGTTCCTCTGAATCTTATCCTTTTTTTACAGCACATAGAATTCTTCTTCAAAGAGGCAAGGAGTAAGAAATCTCTCACTTTCCCTCCACTCTTACAATCTCTCAAAGAATTCCTCACAATACTAACACTAAATTAAACTCTCTACACTCTACAAACAACAAAAACTCAGCGGACACCACCACGAGGCTCTCCTCTTCTTTTTTCTTTTTTTCCAGCCCAAATGTTTCTCTTAAAGCTGTAGAAGAGTTTTCCAAGAGTTGCCTAAGTATCCCTTTAAAAATCTTCCACATTCAATGCACCTGTTAAGAGAACCGCCATTCTCACCGTCGGAGCCCTCGATGGCTTCGTCGGCGGCCTTCTAGAATATTTGATTATGGACTCTCGGTAAAAACCCGTCGTAGGCGCCGTTGGGCTCGCCGTCGGCGCCGTAAAAGCTGTAGAAGAGTTTTCCAAGAGTTGCCTAAGTATCCCTTTAAAAATCTTCCACATTCAATGCACCTGTTAAGAGAACCGCCATTCTCGCCATCGGAGCCCTCAATGGCTTTTTTATTCTGGACTCTCGAGAAAAACTCGTCGTTGACGCCGTCGATCTCGTCGTCGACGCCCAAGGCCAAATCTTCATTACTAAATCATTATATAATCAAAATACTACCAAAATTTTTTAAATCAAATACAACAACATAACATTCAAAATAATCACACCAATAACTATGGGTTGCCTCCCATTGAGTTCTTGGTTTGACGTAGTCAGGCCAATGGAACTAGTACTTATTATGGTTGACACAACACCATAAGATCATTTTATTTAAGTTAATCACCTAAAAAGTAGAGTTTCAGCCTGTGACCATTCATTTTGAATATTTTATTAGTTTTAGAATCTTTGATATCCACAACTCCATAGGGATAAACTTTTATCACAACAAATGGGCCCAAATAACTGGAAATAATCTTAACCTTGCATTATCTAGCAAACCTTGTTGCCCTGATTCAAATATTCATCGTTTCTTCGTAAATATTAGCTCTTTCATAAGATGCATTCCTTATCTCTTCAAGCTCATTCAATTGCAATAGTATTTTCTCACCAGCATCCTTTAAATTTTAATTAATTTCTTTAATGGTCCAATATGTTTTATGCTCGAGTTTAACTGGTAAATAATAAGCTTTCCTAAATATTAGCCTGTATGGGGACATTACTATATGAGCTCTATATGCAGTCATATAAGCCCACAAAGCATAGTCAAGTTTGACCGACCAATCTTTTTTGGTGGGATTCACAGATTTTTTCAATATTCTTTTAATTTCATGATTGGATAATGTCAATCCTTTCTTTTTCTTTTTCAAGTGAGGATTAATATATCTGGATAGCCTTTAATGATATTGAACATCACCTTTCTTTCGGTAAATTTGAAACTCAAAGCATTCCTTTACCTTATAAGTATTTCATAGCTTTTACATCATTGAGCCCCAATCTTTTATTCTTAAATGAATTTCTACTATTCTTAAAATTTTAAAATATAGTTTTCTTTACTTTAAATAGTTAACTATAGTCTGATTCTCTTATACTAAATATTTTAATCTACAAAATTAATTTTTCTTACAAAAATATTCCTTTAAATCTACCATAATATTTAAATATCTACAAAATATAGTTATCTGAATTAAATTCACTACAAAAAATCATATTAATAATTTTTAAAAATATTAAAATTGAGAACATCTAATAGTTAATCTTTTTCTTCCCTCCCCCAAACTTTAATTTTTTAATATAAATGATACAGGTGAAAAAAGAAAAACTCTAAATACAAAATAAATCATACCTCAGTACTTTAGGCATTTTCATCATTTGAAATTTTTGCAGTTCCTTCTCAAAATTTTAACTTCAACTGGTCTGTAATATTAGGAGCTTTCTATACATATAAATCATTAGAGAATTTGCTGGGTAATGAAATTTTGAAATAATTACTAAACTAAACATTATACAAACACAATATCTCACTAACACATCCACAATACTAAACAAAAAAATTACAAATATATTAAAATGCAAATAAAAATAACATCACATTATAATTTTACACAGTATTAGTCAAAATCTATTATAACTACACATGAAATTTTCAACTACCACACTAAACATTTATAATAATAATTAAAAATTAACCAATTGCAACATAAAAATAAAAATAAAAGTGTAAACAAACAAACATCTATCTCTATTACAAAATTACAAAAATAAAAGTACATCAGTTACTATCATATATCAAAATCCCATACTATATCCTCGTCTCTCTTGTCAGCAGGTGGATTGGGCTAATACTGAGTATAACGGGGGCATTCAGGAAAAGTAACATCAGGCTCACCTCTGTAGTGTCGGGCCTAAGCTTCATAGTAAGATATCTCAAAGTCAGAATGCCTCTGTAGGTACTCACTATCATAATCATGTCTACGTTCTAATCCCCCAATTCTTTCATTTATTTTCTCTATACTCTTTTGCTGCAGCGTTAACTCATTCATTAAATCATGAAGGGTAGGGGAACTAGAGGAAAGAATGTCATAACTAGTAGAGAGGATATCTCTACTAGTATAAGGTTCTTTACTCCTACTCTCAGATCTCCATCTTTTATGGGTTTCATACGTCTTTAAATTAGCTTTACTAATGGATTTCATAGGGTAAACCCATTCTTCATCATCTCCAGCTTCAACTTTAGAAAGTTGGCAAAGTGCATAAATGAGGCCAGGATGTCCCAGACCTCCACTTGATTCACTCTTTGTCGTGGTCAATATATTCTTATAAATAATTCTCCCCACAATTATAGTTCAATTATTCTAAATACAAAAATTCAAAATAGCTCTATCTCTTATTACCTCACTATGGTGATAGGTAGGTAACAGAGTAGAGGAAAGAAAATAGTGCCAGGCTTTAGATGTGGCATTCAACGTGGAAGCAGAAAAATTTACCCTTTCTCGTTGCTTTATCTTCCATGTCCCTTTCTCATCAGTGAGAAAGTTGGTGAAATTGTTCAGTGGGCCTTCCATTGTACTGAAGGTTTCATAATTACAGCTATAAGAGTCTGGGACTTCATAAAATTAGTTCATGGGGCAACACTAAACTCAACAGAAAAACCCCTTACTCGAACGGCTCCGTCCTCAGAATAGAACGAATTCGCATAAAATTCTTTCACAATATTCACAGCAGCCTTATTGGTGGTATAACAAAAGTTTTCCCACCTTTGTTCGGTAATAACTCGTTCAACTTCTCCTCCCAGACTCTCAAAAACATGATCTTGTATACATTTCTTCCCTTCAAATACTGAAGTAAATCTCGACTGAGCCTTTACATGAAGCGAGACTTGTCAAACCCAAGTCACCTCTTTTGTCGCGGAGCCATGTTAATCTAATCAAAATTATGAAAAAAAAAATCCAAAATACACTTCAAATACTCAAATGATGGCTTCCCTGAGTGACTCTAAGAGTTCAAATCTAAATTCCATGAATTTCTTCCAAATATTTTCTCTATATTCTCAATTTTTTTCGGATCTTCTCAATGTGAAAGAAATTCAAGGTAAAAATCAAATAATTTTAGTTTGGAGTGAAGCTCTTACCGAGAGAAGATAAAATCTGGTGTCTAAATGCCTTGAAATTGCCCCAAATCCAAGATCTTCAAGCCCTAGATCGAAATTTTCATTTGTTAAGAGGAAGGGGATGATGAATAGTAGCGGTTGAGTGGTCAAAATCGCAATTAAAAGTGTTTTTTTCGGGATCTCGCCGTCGGTGGAGTCTTCAAAGCTGTCAGTAAAGCCGTCAGCGAGCTCTATTAAATTAAATAGCTTAAGTCTCGGGAAAAATCTGCCGTCGGCGGCGTCGATGGCGCCATGGCGAGATTTTAAAAATTGGTTCAATTTCCAGTTTTTTTATTTTGATCAATTTCAAGCCTCGACGACATCCGTTCAATCATTCTAGACATAAATTTTAAGTGATTAAATGATGTACAAGCCCAAATAAACATTCACAACACAAGACATTATAATTATATATAAATTCTAAGAGTTACAGTACACGTTACACGACACACATAAGTTTGGTATTTTCTCAACCTCAATACATCAATTCAGCCTTGCAAACCAAACCACAACACTCTAAACGCTGAAAACAAACATCATATGCTCAATCTCAACTATACTGAGCTCTAAAATCAAATTTAGAAAGTGACCTAAACACATAAGTTCAAATCAAATTACACACTTAGACATACAGGAGGAAAAGTAAATCTACTACTCTTCCAATTCTGTGCTTGTTTCTCCTTTGATATCACCCATTGATTGAACATGAATGAAGAGGTTATAGAAGGGTCAGTATGGGAATTCTTCAGTAGAGTCCTCTTCTATCAATCCCATCTTCCTCATCAATTGTATCAAACTTCCTTTGATATGTCCAGAGTGATCAAAATGCTTCTTCATCCTCCAGTCTAGATGATCGAAAAAATCAGAGATATTATTAATTGAATTCATAATATTTTGTACCTCTTTCTCCAGTTTCTTGATTCTGCAAAGGATCACTAGTGTCTTGTCCAAAATTAAAGGCTGAATAGGAAGTGAATCCTAAGATGATTGATCCACAATAATAGTCATATCATTCTAATCTTCATTGGCTGGGAACTTCTTGGTTGGGTCCAAAGGCTTCCAAGGTAGAAGTACTTTTTCCCAATTCTCATAAGATACTTGGAACTGACTGCAAAGTAAGAAAATTGTTGAAGAATATCAAAGCCCATAATTTGATCTTGATCCATGAATATCCATGAATGATCAAGCCCAAAATAGACTTCACAATTATCGATCCAATATCGAACGGCACTCCCATTTGGATGCAGTAATTCAGAATAGCACTTTCCTTAGTAAATTTATCGATACTCATCATCGGTAATAATTTTGCAGAATTGAAGAAGTGCTAGTGTTTAGAAATGGGGGCTAGTGTTTAGAAATGAAAACTAACATACCCGTTTTCTCT
>NW_018224712.1:59819-60680 GCF_001263595.1 Phalaenopsis equestris | reverse complement strand
CATTTTCTCTCATTTCCCAAATTTCCCAATCTTCAGTCTCATCCATCAAATATTGGTAGATCTCATTCATTAGGTTTCTTGTCGGGATGAAGTTGGAATAATGGCAGACAGGAACATTCTCGATCATATATAACTCATTAATTCAAGCAGGAGTAAAAGTTATGTATCTACCTTGCACAAAGACGACTCCCTGGTGGATTCCATGCAAATTAGAAACTACACCACAGGAATGACTACGGCGGTTGTAGTGTAGCACAACACTTCCCATTGTCGTCACACAATCATCTCTTCAATTGTTGTCAAGTGATTGTTCAATCCTCGATTCACGAATCCTCTTTCTTTGATTAAACTCCTCTTTGTCACCACTTTATTGAAGATTCGCTGAGCCTTAAAACTAATGACCTATCTCCGGTTAAACACTTAAAATCTAAGGTTTTTAGTGGAATTGGACGCCATAGGGATGAATTTGGTGGACTTTCAATTCGTTTTTGAGGTAATACAAACTTAAGAATAGAATTTGGAAGTTTATAGGGAGTAACTCTTGCCAAAAACCGTCATTTCAAACTCTGAAAACCGTCATCCTGCCATTCTCGCTGTCGGCGGCGGCGGGGTTGATGGCATCGTCGGCGAGCCTTTAGAATTAATTGCCTGGACTCTTGGAAAAAATCAACCGTCGGTGCCCAAGGAAAAAATTTCACGGTTTTGCTCTGGTCTGAATGCGTTTCAATTTTTTCTATGGATCCAATTTTTATGATGATTCAAGGGTAAATATGAGTAGTAGAGTTCAATATTACCACAAACTAACGATAATTTCAAATAAAAATACTATAATTGCAATAAAAATAAAGATAACTATGGGTT
>NW_018224712.1:59055-59442 GCF_001263595.1 Phalaenopsis equestris | reverse complement strand
TCCAATTCATTCATTTGTAACAATCTCTTCTCACTAGCATCTTTCAAATTATAATTGAATTCTTTAATCGCTCAATATGCTTTATGCTCCAATTTTACTGGTAAGTGACAAGTCTTTTCAAAAATCAGCCTGTAAGGAGTCATTCCAATAGAAGTTTTATAAGCAATCCAGTAAGTCTACAATTTAGTATCTAGTCTAGTAGACTAATCTACTCTACTATGGTTTACAGTCTTCTCAAGTATTTGTTTAATCTCTCTATTAAAAACTTCAGCTAACCCACTAGTTTGAGGGTGATAGGAAGTAGAGATTCTATTAATAATATTAAACTTTTCTACCAATCTCTGAATGTATTTATTCCTAAAATGGGATCCTCTGTCAGTGATAATC
>NW_018224712.1:57181-58909 GCF_001263595.1 Phalaenopsis equestris | reverse complement strand
ATCTCTAAAGAGAGTAGGCCAATAGAATACAACTTGTAAAATTTTATAAGTAGTTTTATCAATCCCAAAATGTCCTCTAAATTCAAAATCATGACATTTCTGAATGATTAGTTCAGTTTTTTCATAAAGTATGCATCTTCTCATAATAAGATCCTTACATTGTTTATATAAATTAGGTTCATCCCAAAAATATGCTTTCGCATCATGAATGAATTTTCTTTGCTGTTGCAATGTCAGCATAGGTGGCAAAGTATCACCTACAATATAATTAATAATATCAGCATACCATAGTATTTTCCACTCATGAATATTATAAATTTGTTCATCAAGGAAACTGTCTGTAATTTCATTGTCGGTGTTAGATAATTCTTGATATTCTAATCTTGAAAAATGATTAGCAATTTAATTATCAGTTCTCTTTCTATCAATAACCACAAAATCAAATTCTTGCATAAAAAGTATCCATCTAATTAACCTTGGTTTGGCATCTTTCTTTTGCATCAGATATTTAATAGCAGAGTGATCATGTGCACAACACATTTAGTCCCGATTAAATAAGATCTAAATTTATCAAAATCATACACAATAGACAGTAACTCTTTTTTAGTAACAGTATAGTTAATTTGAGCATAATTAAGAGTTTTACTAGCGTAGTATATAACTTAAAAAATATTTTTATACATTTGTCCAAGAACAGCTCCAATTGCATAATCACTAGCATCACACATCAGTTCGAATGGTTTCTCCCAGTTAGGCGAAACAATTATAGGGGCTGTGATTAGTTTTTCTTTTAATAACTCAAAGGTATTTATCAATTTGAGCATAATTAAGAGTTTTACTAGCGTAGTATATAACTTAAAAAATATTTTTATACATTTGTCCAAGAACAGCTCCAATTGCATAATCACTAGCATCACACATCAGTTCGAATGGTTTCTCCCAGTTAGGCGAAACAATTATAGGGGCTGTGATTAGTTTTTCTTTTAATAACTCAAAGGTATTTATCAAGTTTTCAGTAAATTCAAATTTTTTGTCCTTTTATAAAAGTTGGCATAGAGGTTTAGTAATTTTTGAAAAATCTTTAATATAACGCTTGTAAAAACCAACATGTCCAAAATAACTTCTAACCCCTCTTACATTAGTAGGAGGTGTTAATTTAGATATAACTTGAATTTTTGCAGGGTCTGCTTCCATAAAAATTTCTAAAATTTTATGCCCTAACCCAATTCCTCCCGCAACCATAAATTGACATTTCTCTCAATTTAGAACTAAATTAGTTCTTTCGCATAACTCCAAAACTTTTTCAAGATAATTTAAGCATGCATCAAATGATGTTCCAAATATAGAGAAATCATCCATAACCACTTCTAATCCATAATCAGTTAACTTACTAAATATAGACATCATACATCTCTGGAATGTTGCAGGTGCGTTACATAATCTGAAAGGCCCATAAATTGACATTTCTCTCAATTTAGAACTAAATTAGTTCTTTCGCATAACTCCAAAACTTTTTCAAGATAATTTAAGCATGCATCAAATGATGTTCCAAATACAGAGAAATCATCCATAACCACTTCTAATCCATCATCAATTAAATTACTAAATATAGACATCATACATTTTTGGAATATTATAGGTGCATTACATATACCGAAAGACATTCTTCGAAAAGCAAAAGTTCCAAAAGGACTAGTAAATGTTGTCTTTTCTTGATCCTCAGGAGCA
>NW_018224712.1:29989-57099 GCF_001263595.1 Phalaenopsis equestris | reverse complement strand
TGGTAAAGGGAAGTGATCTTTCTAAGTGATCTTTCTTAGTGGCAGTGTATAATTTTCTATAATCAATGCAAATACACCACCGAGTTACTTGTCTGATAGGTATTAATTCATTATTCTTTTTCGCTTCAATAGTCACTCCTCCTTTCTTAGGAACACAATGAATTGGACTTAGCCGAACATTGTCTGATATAGGATATATAATTCTAGTGTCCAACCATTTCAAAATTTTCTTCTTAACTACTTCTTTCATCATTGGGTTTAATCTCCTTTCTGAATCAACTCTTGGGTTTAATTTTTCAGGAAGCTTTTTCTGAATAATTGCACTACACTCTTCGCTGAGTGCAACAGTCTCATTATCAATGAACTTCCTTTTCTTGTTCAAAATATCTTTCATAAATTTTACATAATTAGGCATTTTCTCTAAAGCTTCTACAAAAGAAATATTCATCGTTAATTTCTTAAGAATTTCTGAAAACTTGGAGAATTTTTTATCCATTCTGGTTGCTTCAATCTTTGAGGAAACGGTGGTGGAGGTTTCTCCACAGTAATTTTTATTGGTGTAAGTGGATATTCTAAATCTAGATATTCATGATCCTTTTCTTTATTTGTATCCACTTTCTCTTTTTTTGTTTCTGTTTCTGCACTCTTGATTCCAATTCTTTTCTACTTCGTAATTGTATTGCTTTTATCTGTTCTTTTCTTTGATCTTTAGGATTTGGTTCCACAGTACTGGAAAAAGTTCCCAATGTTCGGTTACTAAGCGCAGTAGTGATATGCCTCAATTGGTTTTCAATATTCTTGATAGCAGTTCCTTGATTTTGTAACTGGTTTCCTTGAATTTGTAATTGATTTTTTTGATTCTGCAATTGTTGACCCATGTTTAGTATCATCTCTTCCATAGACAATTTATTTTCCTTAAATTGAATGTTACTGTTAAATCCTGGAGGATAAGAAGTTCTACAATTAACATTTCCTTGGTTGGATGAATTTCTCAATAGGTTTACTGGATTGTTTGCCCATTGTTGATTTGTAGAATAATTTTTATTCCAATTAAATTTAGGATGACTCTTCCAACCTGGGTTATAATAGTTTGAATAAAGATTGTTGGGTCTATTGTTAATAGCATTTAAAGTCTCATAAGAGGGTTGACCATCCACAAATTGCCCAGATGAATTTTCTTCCATCATAGTAGGTGTTGGAGAATAATTCATTCATGAATGATCTAATTTCTTTGATATTGCAGCAATATGTGAAGCTAACGTAGATATTGCATCAGAATCGTGGATACTAACTACTCTTTTAGGATTTGCCCTTTGAGAGGGCCATTGAAAATTATTGGTAGTCATCTCTTTTATTAACGAATAAGCCTCATCAAAAGGTTTTGACATTAAAGAACCACCAGCCGCAGCATCTATAATCGATCTAAGAGATCCCACTAATCCATTGTAAAAAGTTTGAATTATCAACCAATCTATTAACGAGTGATGTGGGCACTTACTAAGAAGATCTTTAAATCTCTCCTAAGCTTCATATATAGACTCTCCATCAATCTGACAAAATGATGTTATGTCATTTCTAAGTTTAGCAGTTTTGGATGAGGGAAATATTTGGATAGAAATTTCTGTGAAAGTTCTCCCCAATTTCTAATAGATCCAGGTGCTAACGCATTTAACGACATCTTAGCCTTATCCTTAAGTGAAAAAGGAAAAATTCTAAGTCTAACAGCATCGTTCAAAATTTTGTCATATTTAAAGGTAGCATAAAGTTCTAAAAAACTAGCGAGGTGTAAATTAGGATCTTCATTTGGTGCACCTCATAATTGATTATTTTGTACCATTTGAATAATAGCAGGTTTAAGCTCAAATGAATTAGCAGCTACATTAGGATTTTGGATAGATAAGTGAATTTCATCTGCTGTAGGATTTACATAATCTCATAGAGGTCTCGGTTGATGTTAATTTTCTATTCCTTGATTCTTCTTCACATTATTTTCCATTGTGTCAGGATTTCTAGGTTCTTTTCTTAGTTTTCTAACTCTCCTAACAACACGTTCTAATTTTGAATCATAGGGTATAAGATTTTCAGGTCCAAATTTAAGCATATAATTGAAATCAGTACACAGAAAAAGAGTTAACTAAATATGAAAATAAGTTGCAATTCAAGTAAAAGTTTTCTAATAGTACTAATTTGTCTGTTACTCTAGTTATGATTTTTTTTACTCCCCGGCAATGGTGCAAAAAACTTGACAGTGACTTTATATATGCTTAAAAATACATGAATTTGATATTGTTGCTAGAATATTTAAGTCCCCAATAACGGCACCAAAAACTTGACAACCGTTATATATTTGATAAAAATGTGTTGATAAAGATGTGAATAAAATATTCAATAATTGCAAAGTCGCACTTATCAACGCAAGCATACGTATCGCTCAAGTAATATAGGGCTCTAATGGAGTCTTGGATATTGATCCCATAGGGAGTAATACAAGAGGCTACGAACTAAGATTTAGAAAATCAATACTTAATCACAACATTATAGTTCAAATTACTTATTTGTCACTAATAGGCAATTGAAATAAATCTGTAATTTTAACAAACTCTTAATTAACAAATTCTACTAATAAATTTTCTAATATGAAATTCAATATATAAGAAAGCATCCTTCTCCTTGTCCAAAAATTAAAGTAAATGGATAAAGTGAATTAGTTCAAATTGTATTGTACCAAATAGGAGCATACCTATTATTTACCCTTTGGTCCAGGCATAAAGAATATTGACTAATCCTATGCTTAGTTACTAAATCTACGACTAAGCTGGGAGGATACCGGCTCTCACTTTGGAGCTTCCACGTTCCCCTCTCCTGAGGGCTAACATCTACACTTCAGCACCCAAACGATAGGACCGATTTGAGGATTTTAGTCTGTCACTCTAAAATCTCCAATTCTACGCCCGATAATTTTATTTCCCTATTTATTTGCACCCAACTTTCAAGGACTTTGACCTCCCTTAAGCTTGGATGTAATCTTCACTTTATTTATAAAACTCAACATATTTTAACAAATCAATTTGCCAGATTTAAAGTAAATTAAGATCGAAGTGAAAAGATCATCACAACTTCTTTAACATTCTCATGGCTTAACAAATTCAAATCACTATTTAACAAAATCTCAAGACAAGGAGAAAGACAGAGAAAACTACTCAGAACTCATAGAGACGATATGACAAAACTTAGAACTTATATATAAAAGCAAAGTCATAAAAACATCAATAAGTAAATACAACTTATCTCTAATTCCTCCACAAGCAAACTCCTCAAAGTTCTTTTGAATCTCTTCCTTTCTTTACAACAAACAAAATTTTTCTTCGAAGTGGCAAGAAGGAAAAAATCTCTCGCTTTCCCTCCACTCTTATAATCTCTGGAAGAATTCCTCATAATACTAACCCTAAATTAAACTCTCTACACTCTACAAACAACAAAAACTCAGCGGACACCACCACGGGGCTCTCCTCTTCTTTTTTCTTTTTTTTTTTTCAGGCCCAAATGTTTCTCTTAAAGTTGTAGAAGAGTTTTCCAAGAGTTTCTTAAGCGTCCCTTTAAAAATTGTCCACATTCAATGCACCTATTAAGAGAACCGCCGTTCTCGCCGCCAGTCTCACCGCCAGTTCTAGAATATTTGATTCTGGACTCTTGGGAAAAACCTGTCGTCTGCGTCGTTGAGCTCGCCATCGGAGCCCTAGTTCAAATCTTCATATTTTGGTCATTTTTGCTCCAAATTCGCTCCTTTTTTGCATCTTTTTGCTCCAATGATCATAATTCAACATACCTGCAACAAAACATCAAAAATACCCTTCTTTAAAGTGCAATATCATCAATATTAGTATAAACTAGGTATAAAAATCTCAACATATTTTTCTTTGCTCACCTGGACCCATAAATTTTGCCATATTTACCCTTGGTTTGTCTCCTTCCTTCATTACTCACATTTTGCTCCCCTAGGGCTTCAATTTGTGCTTGATTTGCTTGGAGATAGACTTCTAAACTTGGGATTTCCTTATCTCTAGGTAAGATCTTCAGCCTAGCTATGAAAAATTTTGATTTGATAATGGATTTCACCCACATTGTATATTAGGTTGAAAATTAGAAGATTTGATGAAAATTGTGTGAAATCCATGGTTAAATGATTATTTATGCTTAGATTGTGTTTTTAGTAGCCTCTTTGAAGTTGAGTTAGTGATTTTTGCAATTTATCTTGAATAGTTTTAGGTTACACATTGCTTCTAAAATGAAGAGAGGCAAGGAAAAGGCAACTTATGAGTCTGATAAGTTTGCCAGTGCAAGGGCACGGGACAGATAAGTTGATCTACAATCAATGAAGTTTATTGTAGAAAGCAGTTTTCTACATTATGGTGGTACTATTTAGTATATGATTGTAGTGCGACAGTGGGAACATTTTTGATATTTCACTGTCGTATATGTGATTTGTGTTGTTTGTGAATTTTATACTAACTTGCTCGATGAATCAGAAGACTTCGTTTATGTGTGCAGGTAATATGTGAATATTAGTTCTATTCAAATTAACCACATATACCAACAGCACGGTGTTCCTAACTACTTCTTTTCTAAGTTCCATCCTATTGAAGCTAAATTAGATGAGATTATGGGATTTTTTTACTGATGGAAAAGGATTTTCAAAGATTAAGAATGTGCGACGGGAGAAATTTACTTTTTCAAAACTTAATGTTCATTCTTGAGCTTGGAACTACTTCATCTCTGGTAGATTACTGCCTTTTAACCACTTTAGTGAGGTAACCCATGAGAGAGACACTCTAAACTATTCTATTCATATGAAGAAGCCTATTGAAATTGGCTCTCTGAAGTGACTTTTTTATATGCTTAATTTCTTATATTCTATATAGTCACAATGATATAAACGCAAGTATATGGTATATGTATCACTCAAGTAATATAGGACTTTCTGATTAAGCCCCGATTATCAGTCTCACGATAAAGCAAGGAAAGATGTCCTTAGTCAAATTCCAGTTTACTACTATTAGTCCTTAGTTTGGGATGTCGATTAAAATCGTGTTTTATCTAGCAACTACTCCTAAATGCAAATTTTAAATAAAAGGATATTAACTATTTTAAATGTAAATATTAAATTCTAAAGATAACCCTTTTTAGTTGAATTGGTTTGGAGAACCTTAAGATGTTAAAAACTACTATTCTTATGTAGTGAATTGGATAATGTAAAGGAATGAGATACATTAAATATTGTATGTGCCAAATAGGAGCAATTTTAATTCTCTACGCTGATTCAGTGTTATAGAAAATTATTTGCTAATCTCAGGTTTAGTCCATAAATTTATGGTTAGGCTATGAGGATACTGGCTCCCACACTAGAGCTCCCACTTCCCTTCCCCTGAAGGCTAACTCTCGCTTTAATTTATTAAACACTAAGACCGAATTGGGGATTTTAGTCTATCACCCTAAAATCTCCAATGCTACGCCCATCAAATTATATTTCCTTATTTATTTGCATCCAACCACCATGAACTTCACCATCCATGGAATTTGAATGTGGTTCCACTTTGTTGAGAATTATACTGCTCTCTTGAGTCTCAATGCAATTACAATGAATTTTAACACTACAACAGGCTTTTATTGTAATGTAAATGAAGTGCAAGTAAAAGCTATCACATTTATAATTAAAACTTCTTCAAGCATGCATCCCAAAATCCAAAACATGAATCCTACTAATTGTAAAGGAAAAGTAAAAGGAAAATAATGACGTATTTTTCTCATGCCCTTGTTTCCTAAGAAGAAGAAAGAATAAGAGAAACACATCACAAAGCACAAAAAAATACAACAAAAAACTTCATTACATCAAAACAAATCCACTAGACAAGTGTTTACAAAATCAAAAGATAATGAAGAACACAATACTTAGTTTTTTCCCCTTTAAAGAAAGATGAAAATCTCTGCCACAAAGTCTCCCGCCGATCTATGCAATGCTAGGACATTCCCTTAAAAATTCTCACAAAATCCCCTCACCAATCTCTCCAAAAAAGGTAAAAATCTACATTTCTACTTCTATTCTGAGATCAATAAATATTCTCCACATTTTCTCACTCACACAAACACATGCATATGAGAGGTGCCAAGTCCTCTTTTTTAAAGAGACACAATTCCCTCCTTTTTTCTAAGAGACAAATCTATTCATCCAAAAGACATGTCTCTTCATTTAAGAGCCTTATCCAAGTGCCTAGATTCATTGAGTTGTTTCATGGGGTGTTTGAATCACTTAGGAGCCTTCAAGAACATCAAAAACCGCCAAAAATTGTTCCATGACCCTCCCGGGCGTCGTCGGCGCTGTTTTTGGCACTATCGACGTCATTTTTTTTTGCTCTTCAGTGGTACCGACATTAGCTCTGGCGCTGTCGGCGTCCCCCATGTGCAGCTCCACCATTTTGCTTCTTTTGGCTTCGTTTTAGCTCTGTTTTACACTGTTTCAATTGTGTTGCATTCCTAACAGATAGACCTACAAAATAAGCATAAAAAACCTTTCTGTAAAGTGCAATTTTATTCAAAAATGTGTGAGAAGTGTAAAATAGATTAATCATAGAAAGATATATTGAAATGAGTCAGGACAAAATTTTCTTTCTTGCTCATTTTTGCTCCAAATTACATTGTTTTTTGCTTCTTTTTTCTCTAAAACTCCATTTTCTGTACCTGAAACCAAAAACATATAAAATTCCTTCCTTTAAAGTGCATTATCATTGAAAATCACCAAATATAGGCATTCAATGCATATGAAAAATTGCACTTTTTTTAGGTATATCAAAATCCCCCAAACTTAAATGTTACTTTTCCTCAAGTAACCCTTTTACTACATAAAAATATAACTTAGGATAGAGACTAACTGATAAACTTCTATACTTTAGTTTAGTAAATAAAATAGTAAAATTTAAGAGAAACCTTTAATAACTTAGATTCAAACTCGAAGTCTAAGAATACTTAGTAATCAATTTTACGCTTTCTGAATTTCTGATCAGTTCAAGAAGAATTACAATTTGTTATATCAAAGATATTTAGAACATTCATATGAAAAAGAACTTCATAAAAAAATTACTAGTAATGCTACTAATACTTCAACTCAAGTTTAGAAAATGTAATAAAGCCTTTTCCTTAAGTTGATTCAAGGAAAGCCAATTTTTGAATAAGCATCTCCTCAAGCTTCTCCTCACTCATTTTTCTTTTCTTTCTCTCCCCTTTTTTTTTCTTTTTCTTTTTCTCTTCTTTTCTTTCTCTTTTTTTTTTTCATTTTCAAGTGTGGATTACAATATCTGGATAGCCTTTTAATAATTTTGAACTTCACTATCCTCTTCTTAAAGTCAAAACTCCTTACCTTTCTTCACTTTATACATTCATATTAGTTCATGATTTTTTATAAAATTTTATTCTTTTCTTCTTACATTAAACTCTATAATTCTTAATACTTCAAAAATACAATTTCCTTTGCTTTAAATAGAAAAACATAATCTTATCCTTTCATACCAAATACTTTTAACTTTAGAATTAATCTTCATTATTAAAAACTTTTACCTAAATTTACCATAATATTTACAAACATAAATATAGTCATTAAAAGTTAAACTCCAATTCCAAGGTAATGTTACATTAATTTTAAAAATATAGTTAATTAAAGATAAATAAAATTTAGTTTACTTCTTTTCAAAAGAAAATTTTCTTTTTCCTCAAACTTGCATTTGTTAATATTTTACAATTAATTCCATAAAATGTAGTAGGAAGGAAAAGTAATTGAATGGACTAGCTACTACAACATGCTATCAAATTTATATACATTCATAATCAGGATAGAATGACTGCAAGAGAATGTAAACCTAATCTAAAACATGCATGCAATAATACCAAACTAAAAGGAAGTATACTTAGCTTTAAAATCTAATTTTATTCCTACCCCCAAACTTGACTTTGAACATGTATAGCATTGAGTGTAGAAAATATAAGTAGGAAGAAAAATAGTTTAGAAATTTTATCTACCACAAATCTCTATTAAAAACAACTACAATTATTTATCAGGATAGAAAACATGTAGTAGAAAGTAAATCTAAAATAAGCATGCTAGAATGAAATTAACTAAGAAAAAGTCTAACTAGCATAACATGTATCAGCATTGGAGAATAAAAATGTTCTTCAAGTCCTATATATTATTGTAACATAAACACAAACACACATAGTAAATGAGGTCAATTTTTCCTTTAACTCATCACATCTCACTAACTTACTTCCAATTTCTAACGGAATCATTACATAAATATATTGGATACTTGTAAATGATTTAATAGATTTTAATCCCAAAGATAAAATTATCCCTGATATATTGGCTCCTAGGCACCAATCTCAGGCATCATCTAATCCCTTAAATTAAGCACCTCTAATAGTTATATAGATAGTGTAAATTCATCCACATATTACTCATCAAATAGGTTAGCTACTCCTACCAAATGAAAATAAGGTCAAAGAAAGGAAGTAATAAAATTGAGATAGAATTATCACTGATAAATTCATAATGTCTCTTCTATAACTCAAGTCTGGGTTAAACCCAATTTGTAGTGGACTCGTCAATCCAACTACTACAATAGAACATACAAGTCTAACCATAATAAGAAGTTAAGAAATCACCTCTCTCATGATGAATAAAAAAGCAAATCAAACCACTAAGAGTCCAAACATCTACCAATCATCAATCAAACTAATCAATCCACACTAAAGAAAATACAATATTAAACACAATACAACACTAACAATCATGACTCTCCAACACACTAAATCAAACCACACTTATAACTATGGGTTGTCTCCCATAAAGCGCTTGGTTTAACGTCACTAGCACGACAAATGATTCCACCTAGATCAAAATTCCAATTAAGTAATCCTTGATCAATTGCACAATGATTTCCAGATCTGGGGATTCCAACAAAGTCCTCAAAAGAATTTATTTTTTTTTCTTTCAGCTCTTTCTTTTCAGATTGATTCATGTCCTTGTTCCTCATATTTATTTCTAGTTCCAATATTATTCTTGTAATTTTCTCAATTTTTATATTAATATCATTCTTAAATTTTATAAGAAATGGATCTTTATAAGATACTTCTTGATCTCCCAAATTTTAGATCAGATTCTCTCTAGATAATTCAGATTCTAGATTAAATTCTTCTAGGTTACTCTTGTCTTTCAAGTTATCTTCTAATTCTTCAGGAATTTCTTCCATTGTCTCTCAATATCCTTATCCTCATCTCTCAACTCAAAGTTCTTTTTAAACATATCCTTGAATTCTCTTCTAAATATCAGTTCAATAATTTTAGATTGCTTATCATTCTTTTCTTTAGAATTTATCTCAGGGTCATTAGGATAAATCTCTTGGGGGGCAATTGTTAATTGCATTAATAATTTGCCCAAGCATCAGAATCTCATTCATTTTGTTTGTATACCATATAATATGTCATTCAGTGAACAAAATATGCCATTCAGTGACTTTGAATAACTCTTTCATAGGATATCTGTTACTTATTTTATCATTCAATTCAGGTTAATCTTATGATTGAGTAGAATATGAAGATATAAAGACTGGTTGTGCAGATGAATTCTCTATATATGTAGGCTTTAAAATTGTAGGCTTTAAAATTGTAAGGCTTTAAAATTGTATGGGGTATATTCATTTTATGTTCATGAGATTTTTCAACAGATGGAATAAAAATTTTATTATTTTCGGTAATGTCTATCATTTCACACCTCTCCTGAAAATACATAGTCTTCCTTAAACAACATTTTAGACTCATCATGAAAGTCCATTTCGATGTCATTTGTTAACTTACTCTCAAAACATTTTTTGGAAATGGTTCTTACTTAGATAATCAATTTCATTCATCCAAAAATAATCATCATCTTTTCTACGAGTTAGATACTTCATAGCCTTTAAAATATCAAAAGTGGTTTCATGGTCATTAATATTAATAGTTAACTTTCCCTTTTATCATAGCTTGTCCAGTAACAAGAAAAGGTATTCCCAAAATAATGGCATGCTCTTTATCTTCATCCATATCTAATACAATAAAGTTCATAGGAAAGATAAATTTTATCCACTTTAACAAGCACGTCATCTAATACAATAAAGTTCATAGGAAAGATAAATTTTGTCCACTTTAACAAGCACGTCATTTATAACTCCTTTTGGATAAATAATAGATCGGTCAGCTAACTGAAGCGTTATAGTAGTGGGAGAAATATCGGTTAAACCTAACCTTTTAAATATAGATGGAGGCATCACATTAATGCTTGATCCGAAATCACATAAAGATTTTCCACATAATCTTTCTCCAAATACACAATAAATTGTTAAGCTTGAAGGATCTTTAAGTTTCTCAGTATGTTTTTTCTGAAATATAGTGTTGCACTCCTCACTTAGTGCAACTATCTCATAATTCTCAAATTTTTATTTCTTTTTTAATATCACCTTCATAAATTTTGCATAACTTGGCATTTGTTTCAAATCTTCAACGAAAGGAATATTTATTGTTAACTTCTTAAGTACGTCCATGAACTATAAAATTGTTTATCCAACTCATGTTTTACAAATCTTTGAGGAAATGGGGGGGGGGGGCTTTCTAAATTGATTTTTGTTGGAGATATTGATTTTTCTAGATCCTTAGAAACATGTTCTTTGGGTCTTTTATTTTTCTTTGTTTCTCTCACAACTCCTTTCTCTTTTCTGACCACATCCTCTATCTCTCTTCCACTTCTTAATTGGACAGCTTCTATTTGTTTATTATTGTTTTCTTTAGGGTTTATCTCAGTGTTGCTAGGAAGTGTTGATTTGGGTCGATTGCTAAGTGAATTAGAAATTTGTCCAAGTTGATTCTCTATGTTTCTAATTGCAGCATTTTGACTTTGCAACTGATTTCTCATTTGTAATATCACTTCTTCTATAGACAACTTTTTATTCTCAAATTGTTGATCATTGTTAGAGTACGGTGAAGATGAAGGTCTATAATTTGTGTTCCTTTGATTATTCCAACTTCCATTAGGATTTGCATGATTATTTTCCCATGGTTGGTTTCTACCTAGTAGTGTGATACCAATTAAAATTAGGATGGTTCTTCCAACCTGGGTTGAAAAAGTTAGAATACAAGTTATTTATGGTATTTAAAGTCTCATATGATAATTTAGAATCAATCATATGCCCTAATGAACTTTCCTCACTGGAGTAAATTGAGGCTGGCTCATTCCAAATTAAGGATTTGCATGATTATTTTCCCATGGTTGGTTTCTACCTAGTAGTGTGATACCAATTAAAATTAGGATGGTTCTTCCAACCTGGGTTGAAAAAGTTAGAATACAAGTTATTTATGGTATTTAAAGTCTCATATGATAATTTAGAATCAATCATATGCCCTAATGAACTTTCCTCACTGGAGTAAATTGAGGCTGGCTCATTCCAAATTAGTCTAACTTTCTTGATATTGCAACAACCTGAGATGAAAGAATTGCAATCGCATCTGTATCATGAACACTGGCTACATTTTTAGGATTTACCCTTGTAGAGGGCCATTGAAATTCATTTGTAAACATTTCTTCAATTAATGCATATGTTTCATCAAATGATTTTGACATTAATGATCCACCAGTGGCAACGTCAATTATAAACCTAAGGAATTCTACTAACCCATTATAAAAAGTTTGAATGATTAACTAATTGGGCAGAGCATGGTGTGGACACCTTCTTAGGAGTTCATTAAATCTTTCCCAGACTTCACATATTGATTCCCCTTCATACTGACAAAATGAGATAATATCGTTTCTAGGTATAGTAGTCCTTGAAGGTGGAAAATATTTAGCTAGAAATTTCTGAGTTAACTCTTCCAAATTCTTAATAGAGCCAGATTCTAATGAGTATAACCACATTTTAGCCTTATCCCTTAGTGAGAAAGGAAAAATCCTTATTCTAACAGCATCGTTTGACGTGCCGTTATAACAAAATGTAGCACAAATTTCTCGAAAACGGGATAAGTGTAAATAGGGATCCTCTGAAGAAGTTCCCCCAAATTGATTATTCTACACCAGTTGGATAATATCTGGATTTATTTCAAATGAGTCAGCTTCTACGATATGGGTTTGTATACTTGAGTGAATTTCATCTATCGTAGGATTTATATAATTCCTCAAAGATTTATGATCATTTTCTAAGTTATTATTTTGAATGTTTTCCATTTCCATTTCTAGTTCTTTAAGTCCTTTCTATTTTTTTATTTTTTTCTTTTTTCTAACTCAGGATCATAAGGCACAAGTCTTGTGGATCCTTTATTTTGCATACGCAACACAACAAACAATACAGTAACAATTAAACGAATAAAACAAAAGATATATTCAACACAACAAAACATTTTCACAAACACCTTAATTTTGACACAAATTGTTTTTTCATAATACTTTTTCATACCAAAAAAAAACTTTTCACACAAAAACAATTTTTATGCCACTACAACTTTCCAAGTCTAAGCTTAATTACTTCAACTACAATTCTCCTAAAGTTCTTACTGAAGCTTCCCCAGCAATAGTGCCAAAAACTTGATGCAACTTTTTTATAAGCTTTATTTTATATATTCAATACAGCCACAATGATATAAAAACAAGTATATGTTTCACTCAAGTAATATAGGACTTTCTGATTAAGCCCCGATTATCGATCCCATGATGAAGCAAGGAAAGATGTCCTTAGTCAAATTCCAGTTTACTACTATTAGTCCTTAGTTTGGAATGTCGATTAAAATGGTGTTTTATCTAGCAACTACTCCTAAATGCAAATTTTAAATTTAAGGATAGTAACTATTCCTAAATGTAAATATTAAATTCTAAAAATAACCCTTTTTTTGATGAATTGGTTTGGAGAAATTTAAGCTGTTAAAAACAACTATTCTTATGTAGTGAATTGGATAATGTAAGGGAATGAGATATATTAAAAATTGTATGTGCCAAAAATGAGCAATTTTAATTCTCTACCCCAATTCAGTGTTATAGAAAATTAGTGGCTAATCTCAGGTTTAGTCCCTAAATCTGTGGCTAGTCTGGGAGGATACTGGCTACCACACCAGAGCTCCCACTTCCCTTCCCCTGAAGGCTAACTCTCTCTTTAGTTCTTTAAACACTAAGACCGAATTGGGGCTTTTAGTCTATCACCCTGAAATCTCTTATTCTATGCCCATCAAAGTATTTTTCCTTATTTATTTGCATCCAACCCCCATGAACTTCACAATCCATGGAATTTGAATGTGGTTCCACTTTGTTGAGAATTACACCGCTCTCTTGGGTCTTAATGCAATTACAACAAATTTTAACAATACAACAAGCCTTTATTGTAATGTAAATGAAGTGCAAGTAAAAAACATCTATTTATAAGTAAAACTTCTTCAAGCATGCATCCCAAAATCCAAAACATGATCCTACTCATTGTAAAAGAAAGTAATAGGGAAATAATGACATAATTCTCTCATGCTATTATTTCCTAAGAAAAAGAAAGAATAAGAGAAACACATCAGAAAGGACAAAGAAAACACAACTAAAATCTTCATTACATCAAAGAAAATCTACTAGATAAGTTTTTACAAAATCATAAGATAATAAATAACATAATACTTAATTTTTTCTCTTTGAAAGAAAGATGAAAATCTCTCCCACAAAGTCTCCCGCCGATCCATGCAATGCTAGAACATTCCCTTACATATTCTCTCAAAATCCCCTCACCAATCTCTCCAAAAAAAGGTAGAAATCTACATTTCTACTTCTATTCTAAGATCACTAAATATTCTCCACATTTTGTCACTCACACACACCATCACACACACATATGCATATGAGATGTGTCAAGCCCTCTTTTTCGAAGAGACACAAATTCCCTCCTTTTTTTCAAGAGACAAATCTATTCATCCAGAAGACATGTCTCTTCATTCAAGAGCCTTATCCAAGTGTCTAGATTCATTGAATTGCTTTATGGGGTGTTTGAATCACTAAGGAGCCTTCTAGAACATCAAAAAATGCTAAAAATCGATCCATGACCGTTCTGGGCGCCGTTGGCGCCATTTTGGGCGTTGCCGACATCTTTTTCTCATCATTTTTTTGCTCTTCAACGCTGTCGATACCGGCTCTGGCGCTACTAGCGCCCACCTTGCGCAGCTCCACCTTTTGCTTTGTTTGGCTCTGTTTTAGCTTCGTTTCGCCCCGTTTTAGTTGTGTTGCATTCCTAACAGATAAACCTACATAATAAGCATAAAAATAACATTTTTTTAAATTTTAATTTCATTTAAAAATGTGTGAAAATTTTTTTAAATTTTAATTTCATTTAAAAATGTGTGAAAAATTTAAAAGAGATTAAGCATAGAAAAACGTATCGAAATGTTCCAGTACAAAAATTTCTCAAAAGAGATTAAGCATAGAAAAACATATCAAAATGTTCCAGTACAAAAATTTCTTTCTTGCTCATTTTTTGCTCTAAATTACATCATTTTTACTTCTTTTTCTCCAAAACTCCATTTTCTGCACCTGAAACCAAAAATATACAAAATACATTCCTTTAAAGTGCATTATCATTGAAAATGACCAAATATAGGCATTAAAAGCATATGAAAAATTGCATATTTTTTAGGTGTATCACTCCCTCATTTATATCAACATTCTTGTTTCTTCGAGAGGAGGAACAACAGAAGGTTTAAGTTGTCCTTCTTATATTACTACTGTGTGTGATAGATCTGGAGTGAAGTATGAGACTTGGGGAAAAACTTTACCATCTCATGAACCCAATGGAAAAACAAATTCGGAAAAATATGAGAGACATTTTGGGACTAGACATAGGACTGAATTTAACATACCTTCTACTTCAGCTTCTACTTTTGCTCTTGCTCCTACTCCTAGAACATCTACTTTTGAGTATATTTCTCTACATTCTCTTATAGAAAAAATGATGATTCAACAAGGAGATATCATAAATCTACATAATCAAGTGAAAGGGCTTGAATCTCATTTGTATCATAGTGATGATATTATGATGAGGAAGGTTGAGTATAATTTTACTTATACTGAGGTTATGAGGAGATACATGGGAGGTAACCATTATATGAAATTTCCTGTTTTCCCTACTTTAACACCATATAAACCTTTTGAGATAGATGACGACATAGATTTGGGTGATGATGATGATGATGATGGTGATGATGATGCTGGAGATCATGAAGATATTGATGTTTAGTTTTTTGTTTTCTTTCTTTTCATTGATGTGATAGAATATTTATACTTTGTTATGTTTGTGATTTGTTGTATTTGTGTTGGAGATGCTTGTATTTAGTATTTGTTTATGTTAAACTATTAGTTCCACTATTTATTTCCTGCTCCAATATAAATGCTAGAGTAGTGTTTATTTTTTATGTTTTTATAGTCTTATGTTTATCGCTACCCAGTGCTTGTCTTTCTTATTTGTACCAGCATTAGTTTCCATTTTTTTAAATTTTAAAAACTTTTCTCTTCCTTCATGAACTTTTCTAATTTAAATCAATTTAAAAATTTAAGTTTGGAGAGGGTAGAAAATTCTTTTAAAACTAATTTTATTTTATCCTCAGGAATTGTATTTTTTAAAATTATTTTTAACATAACTTATAGTATGTAGAGTAAAATTTAGAAAACAATGTTTTTGATTTTATGAAAGTTGTTGAAAACCTAAGTAAAATTTTTTTAATAATAAAGGTTAATTCTAGAATTAAGATATTTAATATGAAGGGTTTGGAGTTATGCATTTGCTATTTATAGTAATAAATATTGTAATTTTGGAAATATTAAGGATTTTAGATTCATACTTGGAACGATAGAATTGAGACTTCATGAAAAATCTAAAGCTAATATACATTTGTTAATGTAAAGAAATGTGAGATATTTTTAACTTTAAGAGGAGGATACTGGAGTTTAAAATTATTAAAGGCTATCTAGATGTAGTAATCTTCACATGACATAAGAAAAAAGAGAAAAATAAATGATTAAAAATGATCCTAAAAAGAAAATGAAAAAGAAAAAAAAAAAGAAGAAAAATCTATGTGAGGAGAAGCTTGAGGAGACGCCTAATAAAAAATTGACTCTACTTGAATCAACTTAAGGAAAGAAACTTAGTTACATTTTGAACTTAACTTAGAAGTATTAGCATTGTTGTTAATAAAGTTCTCATGCAATTCTTTTTCTAGTATTTCTTCTAAGTATCTTAAGTATGACTAATTGTAATTATTTTTGAAATAAATAGAAGATTAGAATTTTTAAACTTGACTGCTAAATGTTCTTGTACTTTAGTTCTAAACCTGAGTTACTAAAAAAATTTTTAAAAGTTTTACTATAGCATTTATAAAGCATAAATTATACAATTCTTTAAGTTAAATTTGCTACCACATGTTATAAATTTAGTATAAGGAGTTACTTGAGGATAAGTAACGTTTAATTTTGGGGAATTGATCCATCTCAAAATAACCTATTTTTAGTGTATGTTTTTTAAGCCTTTTTTGTATATTTTTGATGATATTGCACTTTCAAGTTAAGTATTTTCCATGTTTTTAGTTTCAGGTATATGGAATGAAAATTTAGAGAAAATGGTAAAAATGGTGCAAAACAGATTATCTTTGTGTGGTGCTATAACGCTACCCCTTGGCGCCATAGTGCCACAAACGAGTGAGAAAAATGCTATAACGCCCCAAACTAGCGCTATAGCCTAGTAACTACCTTTCTAGAAGATACATCAAATTTGGTCAAATTTTAGAGGGGTGTTTGAAGAGATCCTTGGTTATTTTTTGTTGTCTTTTTAATGAGAGTTTTGACAAATTTAGAGACATTTTGGAGCCTCAAAACTTCAGTTGGGTGACAATAGTGAGTTAGGTTTTTCATTTTTTGTGTTCAAGTGTATGTGTGAGTGTATTATAGTGTGAAGAAGTTTGGATATTTCTTAGAGGAAACTCCAGAAGTTTGCTTGGGATGAAAATGCAAGTATACATATTTGTGTTTGAGTTTTTTCTTACTTTTTCTTATAAGACATGGATTTTAGTGCAAATGTTTCATTTTTGTTTAATCTCCATGAATTTTAAGTAGTTCCCTTTCTTTTTTCTTGCATAAGGACATAATCTTGTGGGATGAAAATGATTTAAAAATTACTTTTTACTCTTAAAAATTGTGATGGTATTTTCACCAAATTTTAATTTACTTTACAAAATAGCCACTTGTGAGGTTAAAATCCAATGAGAAACATAATGACCTAAGAAGGTTATAATTTCACTCTACTACTGGATACCACACTTCATTCTAGGAAGAGAGGGAGTGCAAATAAATAGGAAGATAAGTTTAATGGGCATAGAATTGGTTAGATCTAGAGTGACAGGGTAGATTCTTATCAGGCAGGCTTAAAGTTTAGTACCCTAACACTGGGATTCAGTTATTGCGATGGCATAGCCTCGGAGCATCTGAAGGTTAGAGGCTAGAAAACACAGATGTGGAGTCAAGATATTAAGAAATTGACCTTAAGTAAGTTAAAGTTCTTTTCAAGCACAGAGAGGGGGTAAAGTATAAGGTATGCTTTTATTTTTCATAATGACTTAATTTTTTCTTAAATCATTTGAATCCTACATAGTTAAAATCTCTTCGCAAGGGGAGAGGTTTTCCATAATATCCAAACTTGTTATTATATTTTGTTAAGTGATGCGAGTTTTTGTGTATGCATTGTAAATATCTTTCAATACTACTAAATATCTTTCAATAACTACAACACACACATGACAACACAATTAGTAAATATGCAGATAAATCACAATAAAAATCACTTCAGTAAAATAGTTTTATATTTTAATATCTTTAAGCTGTAAAACCTAATAATTATGAAAGTATATGTATTGCTCAAGTAAGAAAGAGCTCTAATAGAGTATTGAGAATCGATCCCACAGGGATTTGGAAATTATTACGGTTATAACGTCAAACACATTATTCAAACTATAAAAACTTAAGTAAGAAAGTTAAATCTAAAGTATATTTAATGTATGGTTTTTAAAATGTAGCTAAAAGAACCAAGTTAACTAAGCTATTTTCTAAACTTCAAAATTAAACTTACTGAGACTAAATAAAGTTTTATAATGAAGAGTTCAAATTTAAAAAAAGCATCCTTCCCCATTACAATGAGTTTATGGTTAATGGCATAGTTAAAATCATTTAAAATTATATATAAAATTTTATTGTGTCAAATAGGAGCAATCCTTTTCTTTACCCTCTGAGAGTTCATAAAGAACATTAATTAATCTAGGGTTTGGTCCCTAAATCATTGGTTATGTTGAGAGGATACTGGCTCCCACTTCAGAGATCCCTCCCTCACCCGAGGGCTAACAATCTCGCTTTAGAATCCAAGCAACTAGGTCATATTAGAGATTTTAGTCTGTCACTCTAAAATCTCTGATTCTACGCCCATCAAAATATATTTCCCTTTTTATTTGCATTCAACCCCATTAACTACATTCTCACTTATGAAATTGATTGTGAATCTTACCTCTTTGTAGAAAGCATAAACCTTTCAGATGTTATGTTTCTCAACAAATTTTAACATTTCAATTGGTCAGATTGAAAATTAAATAAATATTAGAGTTAGAATCATCACATATTATTGACATTTAAAACTTTGCACAACAATATTAATTCTTCAAAAAACCATCTCTCATTATAGGGAGAAGGATAAAGAAGATTACTCAAATTTCAAGAGAAAGATATGACAAAACATAAATTATATATATATATATATATATACTATTTTATAAAACAAAGAAAGGAAAGAACACGACCTATCTCACACTCCTCTTCAAGCAAATCCTTTGAAATTTCCTTTAAGAACTTTCTCTCTTTACAATCACACTCAAATAATTCTTAGAAATGAACTGAAGAAGAAATCTCTCATTTTCCCTCTCCTCTTACAACTCTAGAAAAATATCCTCTCCAAAACCTTCATTCTTTTCTCCAATGACCTCTCACGCTACCTTCTTCAGAACACCACCACACGCCACACTCTCCACACCTCTCTAGACTTCACTAAACTTCTCCTCCTAGGAGTGGCACCAACCCCTCTTCAACGAATTCAAAGTTCCCTCTTTTTTTCCTAAGAGGCACACCTCTTCACATCAAAAGACAAGTCCTATCATCCAAGAGACATATCTCTTCATGCAAGTCCTTTTCAAAGTGTCTAGATGCATTGGACCACTCCATGGAGTGTAAGGATTTCTTGGGGACTTCTAGAACCTCTCAACAATAGTCAATAACTGCCACAATCTGTTTTAATTCGTCTCTATCTTCTCTGGCGCCAAGATGCTGAAAAACTGCATTTTCACTCCAAATTTCCTCCTTTTTGGTCCTCTTTGCTCCAAATGCCTAAAATTAATATACTTGCAACAAAACATGAAAATACCCTTGTTTAAAGTGTAATATCACCAACATTAAGCTTAAAATGTATACAAAAAATTGCACATATTTTTGGTGTATCAAAATCTTCCAAACATAAATGTTACTTGTCCTCATGTGACTCTTTTATTACATAAAAATATGACTTATGATAAAGATTAACTTATAAAATTTTATAATTTGGTTTAATAAATATAATAGTATGACATAAGAAAAACTTATAATAACTTATGTTAAACCAAATGTATAAGAAAATCTAGTAGTTAAGTCTAAGATTTCTGAGTCTCTATTCATTTCAAAAAGAACTTCATTTCAAAAAGTACTGTAATTTATCATATCAAAGATACTTAGAATGTCCATATGAAGTAGAATTTCATGAAAAATTTATTATTAAGGATGTTAATATTCAAATACAAGTTTATAAAATGTAATTATGCCTTTTTCCTCAAGTTTATTCAAGTGAAGCTAATTTTTTATTAGACATCTCCTCAAGCTTCTTCTCACATATTTTTCCTTTCTTTTCCTTTTTCTTTTCTCTTTCTTTTCTTTTTCTTTTCCTTAGGATCATTTTCAATCATTTCTTTTATTTTCAATCAATTTTCAATCATTTCTTTTCTTTTCTTTTTTATGTGAGGATTATTATATCTGGATAACTTTTAATAATGTTGAACTTAACTATCCTCTTCTTGAAGTTAAACTTCTTACCTTCCTTCAGTTTATAAATTCATATTATCTTTAAAAATTTTTCATGTAATTTTTTAATGTAGTCTCATTATTTTCTTCTTATATGAATCTCTAAGATCCTTAATACTTCAAAAATATAATTTCCTTTACTTTAAATAGAAAAGCATAGTCTTATCTTTTCATACTAAATATATTAACTCTAGAATTGACATTCATTATTAAAGATTTTTGCTTAAATTTACTATAATATTTGAATATATATATATAGTTATCTAAAGTTAGCCTCTAATACCAAATGTCATGTTAAATTAATTCTTAAAATTATAGCTAATTGAGGACAAACAAAATTTAGTTTACTTCTTTTTATTTCTAAAGAAAATTTTCTTCCCCCCCACTTATAATTTTTTAATAATAAGTAAAGCATTCAGTACATAACATTGTAGGGAGGTGAGTAATTATTTCTTATGTTTATTAAATTTATAGTTATTAAATAAAGAATTTCTTTAATGATTTAAGAAATTTATTTAATAATTATATGCACATTGTAGATTAAGACTTAAAAGAAATAAATGGAAAAAGGAAAATAAACATTTAACATCATTAAAAGGAGGTAATTTAAAGAAAATAGAATGATAAGTAAATGATTAAGTCATACAGAATTACCCCCATATGATATTGTAGGGAGGTGAGTAATTATTTCTTATATGTATTAAATTTAATGTTATTAAATAAAGAATTTCTTTAATAATTTAAATAATTATTTAAGAATTTTATGCACATTGTAGATTAAGACTTAAAAGAAATGAACGGAAAAAGGAAAATAAATATTTAGCGTCTTTAAAAGGAGGTAATTTAAAGTAAATAGAATGACATGTAAATGATTAAGTTATACAGAATTACACCCAGATGCTATTGGTAAAAGATGCAATATACCTGTGCACGTTAAAAGAAATGGTAAATGTGTGCTTTCAGGTATAATTTTGAGAGTACCTACAGGTACAATTATGAGGGTGGCTTCAGACACATTTTTTAGAATACCTTCGGGTATGACAGTAATGCTATGATGACTATTAAAACAGCTAAATTGGCAAATACTTAAGGTAAAACGAGCAAGAATAATTTAATATTTTAAAGAAATGGGCTATATGTTTTTTTATCATTCATGCATAGCATAAGCATCACAATTTAATGCATATTAGATTCAAATTACTCACTAAGTCATACTTACGATTCCAATTAATTTTTTTCTTTCAAGATAAGGAAAGTCTTAGGTTGTTATGTTGAATAATAGAGACCTGATTTACAGAAGAATGACTACTGTTGCTAGGTAGTCTAATGATGATTTTATGATGATAGTTTTTCTTTACTATTTCTTTCATATATTGATATCTTATTTAGTAATTGCTTAAAATGTTGTCTTTGGATGTTATTATTTTTTGATGTTTTGTTTTATTGCACTTTATGGATTAGTGACTCTTTTATATGTATCAGAAGTTTTCAAATTGTGGATAGTTATATGTTAATACCGTCAAACCACTGCACCCGCTTCAGTTAATTCTAAGTACCGAGCCAGGTCGTGGCAAACATAGCCACTCAAACCACCACAACCACCATAACACAGCCACAGTCGACCAGTCAATCATTGCCATTAGTAGAATCGGGCTAGCACCCTAGTCGTTGGTCCCTGTTACTGTGGCGATGCTACTGTCGACCAACACTTGCAGGCCTCCTTTGGTTGTTGCTCCCGTCACATTGCTGCGCCCATTGCCCTCCTCCATCTTTCACCACCCCTAGTGTCTGTTGCTTCCTTTGTCGCCAGATTTGGTGTTGCCAAATACCACTAATTAGTTGTCAACTGTCTACCATAGCGGTTTGCTCCTTTACGTTACATTTCTTTTTCAATTTTCTCATCCAAATTTAAAATTACAAATTCATACGTTTGTGATGCATTAATCCAAATAATAATATTCTTTTCAAACATTACAATTCTTTTTCATTGTATTTTTCTTACACTCTATTCAATTTTCAGTAAATCAAACAGTCCTTAAATAAATTTCTATTCCCCTTAAAAGTAGCATCCATGTAATGATAATTTTGGAACGTCCTCTTGTGCATTTTTGACTAACGATGAACTCTGGAAGTTACAAAATGCAAGCGCATTAAAAGTAAAAAACACCTTTCAGCACTCTCAACAACCAATGCACAAAATTCTTTCATTGATCCATAAAGCCAACGGCATTTGTGTAATGATTTACATTGATCAGATAATTATTGTAAGCTTGAGAGAAAATTCTGCTCAATACTCCTGATGAATCCGCTACATATTTTCTCACTTCTGCTTTCGTCACTTTTAAAACCAAATAAATATCATTTCTCAGTAAAAATTTTTTTTTTCGGGCAGAGATTATGGAATCTCGCTACTGAAAAATTCTTGAAGACATACAGGGGGCACTCCAATTAAGATACGCCATTTCTGCTACATTTTCAGTAACAAATGGTTAAGTGCATTGCAAGCGTTTCAGAAGATAATCGCGTATACTTGTGGGATCTTCAGACAAGAAAAATTGTTCAGATATTAGAGGATCACAATGACATTGTCATCTGTGTTCGTCACACCCAAAGTTGAATATTATTGCATCCAGAGGTTTTGAAAAAGACTTAACAGTGAATATATGGATTCAGAGAGATGAGGAACAAATGGATATTTAAAATAATAATTATAATAAGCTTAAATAACTTAACAATAGCCAAGTTTTTTTTAAATCTTTAGCCTCAGTTACAATAAAAAAAAAAGGAAATAAACATATTTCTTAATATTATTTACTGTGCCAAATACAACATGAACTATTGTTCTTTATGATCAGAAAGTACGGCACCTTTTCATTAGTTGCATTTTAAGTTGTCTTTTGTCTGACCGTTCAACTGCCTTGTCTCTACCCTGTATTAATTAAATGGGGATTCTTTGATGGGACATCTTTAAGAGGATAATGATACGTTTTCTTGCCTGCATAAGAAAGATGGTGATGTGTTTTGATTAAATTAGGCATTCTCGTATTGGCTCGCTGATACTGCTTTTGGTCCCCTCAGCCCATTACTCAGAAAAATATTCATGCTGATGCGATCGAAATATTATTTTTAGTTGTGACATTCATTATTATTATGGGTCTTATACGTTCTGGCAAATTGTCTTAATCATCTGAGTTGCTTGATATCCTGCAGAAAATCCTTTCGGTCCCACTGTTATCGGCGACTAGCCTGAAGACAAGCTGGCAAGTTTTATAGATTATTAAAATTGTTACTTACATATTTAGCATGTATTTGTTTCCAAACTCAGTTATGCCTCTCATACGTATACAGACATGCACATATACACATACGGATGAGTCATGTGTACATATATACATACTAGCTTAATTGCACTTACACCAATTACACATGAATAAAGTTTCAAAAATTAAATATAAAAATAAAAAAAATTTAATATATAAGAAAAATAAGAGACATTACATGAATCCGAATTTGAAATTAAAATTTATCAATAATATCAAAATTTTAAATGTAAATTCATATAAAAGAAAATTTATAAGTTTGTAAAAATATGTCAAATATGTCATTCAAATTTTTATTGTTAAAATAATATTATGTCAGATTCCTTATCATTAAAAAAAAAAGATGCTAGGTAAGTTATATAATTTTAGAAATAAAATGTAATATATTCAAATCACCATGTGCTATGTGAAATTAAAATTTTTAAATAATAACAATATTTAAAAGATAATTTTTTGCAAACAAAAAAAAATAAATTTGTAAGGAAAAAGGGTGAAATTAACATAAATTCATAATGGAATAACACAGAAATAACGTTAGTTGATTTAAAGCACACTTAAATAATATTAGCAAAAGCGAACTATAAATTATTTCAAATTAAAAATTATGTCTAAATATAACCAAAGTGAGCTTAAATTTACACACATGCAATTTATATATTTTGATATTTCAAACTTAAATCTCATATATTTCATTTAGAGTTTATTTGGGATAGCTGCAGCTTCTCAGCTTTTCAGCTTCATCAGGAAGTTACTGCGGGTAAACTAACAATTTGTTTATTGCAGCTATTTGACCATCCAGCCCCATGTTTAGTGAAGTTATTTAAAATAGAACGATGAGAAAGACATACTTGATATTTCAGAACCAAAAATTTATTTCAAAATGTTTTCACATTTACTTTAACAAGTGAATCTAGCAAATGAGAGCTAACTTGTAAATGATAATAATTAATATTTTTAGCAGTAATTTGCTCCAAAATATTTTCAGTTCACACATATCTTTTAGCACAATCATTGTCCATGTCACCATCGGTATATTCCTCTTTACCCTAAAATTTCGACACAAATTAATAGAGAAAATTTTGAAATTTACAAAAAGTTAGATAAAATTTCAAATGAGAACTGAAAAATATTTTTAAAAGAATAAGCCAGCCATCATCAAGTTTGCAATCAATAAAAAGAAAACATAAACATGATTCAGTTCCAGCTTAGAGATGACAGAAAATACTGAGAAACATGAACATAATTAAGAGCACAATTCAACAAAATCAAACAGAATAAAATTAGCACAAAAAAAAAAAACAGAACCGTCAAACAAAATTTCAATCTACCAGGTAGTGCAGGAGTAAGCACGCCATCACCAATAACCATGCAAGTCCCAATCAGACCAAGAACCAACATAAGTCATTGAAGAACCCAGTGCTGCTCCAGCAATCTCTTCACCGGAGCCATCTTCGAACAACCACTACTACCAGCCTCTCCAATAATCGAACCTTCGTTTTTGCGGCTCAAACTGTCAATCTTCTTGTTGGCTGATAACTTCTCGTCTGCGAGCTGCCCATTCAGAATAAACCCAACCTGAGCGTGTTGACAGAGAGGGAAGGAAGTGGGTAGAAGGCTCTTGTTTTTCATGTAAGGTTTTTATTGCATGCTGCGGCAGACCAAAACCTTGCTATTAAGGTATGGCTCATATACCATATAGGGATAGAAGATGGATCGAAGCGAAGCGGAAGAATATGTCCAAATTGGGATGTTACGTGGATTGGGGTGCGGGGGCAAAGCCCCGCTTGTAATTACATATTGTGCATAGGGTTTACTCATGAGATTATAAACAGGTCTGTTAGTAACCCTAGGAGGTTTCTCTGATTTGTGTAAACCCTTTTCTGAATAGTGAAAAGAATCGCCGCTCTGCTTCCGATGATGTAGGCATTTTTGCCTAACCTTATTAAATCTCTGTGCTCTTTTAAATTTTTCGTACTATTTTTTTTCGCCCTAATTTTTTCAATAAGTGGTATCAGAGATAAGTTCGAGTGCAGGGAAGAAAAATTTTGTCGGCGCACCAGAGAAGAGAAAGATTTGGTAGAGGAGTTCAACGGCGGAGGAAGAGGAAAACTCGCCAAGTTTTTGGACTACTGTTCGTGCGAAGATCTGCAAATCGGTAAGTTGTGTTCTTCTGTTCGTGCGGACGGCTACTTGGCGGCGTTCGGAGCGACGGTTCGCACGGGAGAAGCCTTCTCGTTCGCGGCTCAGACGGAGAGATCTCCAGTTCGAGAGAGGCGCAAATCGGAAAAGGAACCATTGCGGTGCGGGAAATTCCTTCGGATCCGGAAGGAATGTTTGATTTTCAGGAGAATATTCTCTTCCACAAATTTTGTCTTTGTTGGAAGGAGCCCTTCTCTAGAAGAGAAAATATTTCTCCGTAACATTCTGCGGTAAATCGAGGGCTGGAGATGGAGGAAACAGAAGGAAGGCGCAGGAAATAAGAGGAATCAGAAAATTGGAAGGGAAGGCTTCCGATTTGATTCTTTGCTGGAGAGGAATCCGGGAAGAAAAATTCCCTCACTAATTTCGCCTGAATTGCAAAATTGCCTTTGCTGTTGTTGCGGAGAGCAAGAAGGATGGTTTCCAAGAGAATTTTCTTGCCTGGAATATAGGTTCCGAATTAAATTCCGAAAATTCTGCTAGAGGCAGAATTGGAAATTGGAATCGGAAAGCTCGAGGCAGAATTGGAAGATCGCGATCAACATCCAATTTCATTCAGCGGAGAGAGGTTGCGGAGAAAGAAGGAAAGTTTTTTTTTGAAATTTATTAATTAAAGTTAATATTTTAATTAAAGGGGTCTTGATTAAGGAAACTTAATTAAGAATATATTTCCATTTTTGTTTCTTTTAAAAAAAAAGGGTTCTGAGGATTTTTGTAGAGGAGTTTGCAAAAGTTTTTTTTTGTTGTGGGATTAATTTTCAGATGGCATTTTCTGGTGTAAAATTCGAGGTGGTGAAGTTCGACGGAACTGGTAACTTTGATTTGTGGCAAAACAGAGTAAAAGATCTGTTGGCGCAACAGAGAATTTTGAAGACCCTGAGGGCAATAAAACCAGATGTCTTGGAGGATGAAGATTGGGAAGAATTGCAATAGCGAGCGGCAACGACGATATGCCTATATCTGGCAGATGAAGTTATGTATCATGTGATGAATCTGAAATTTTCAGGAGAAGTTTGGAAGAAACTGGAACTCAGTTTATGGCTAAATCTCTGTTGAATAAGTTGTATCTGAAGCAAAAGTTGTATGCGCTGAAGATGCAAGAAGGGTCTGATCTGGCGCAGCATGTTAATGGCTTCAATCAAATAATCACAGACCTGTCACGGCTGATGTGAGTATTGAGGATGAAGATCGAGCGATGATTTTGTAGTGTTCATTGCGCTCTTCCAATGAACACCTGGTGACTACTTTGACATATGGGAAATAGACTATCAAAGTGGATGAGATTACTGCAGCATTGTTGACTCACAACCAGAAGAAGCAGAATGCAGGGGAAGACTCTCATGGTGACAATTTATATGTGAAGAGTAAGCAGGAAT
>NW_018224712.1:597-29868 GCF_001263595.1 Phalaenopsis equestris | reverse complement strand
TGAAGAAGCAGAGAAGCAGACTAGGGAGAAAGGTGATACTTCATCAAAGTCTGTAAATTTGGTGCATAGTGAAAATTCAGATTGCAGTGATGACGATATGCTCTCAGTTTCATCAACTCAGTTCACGGATGCATGAATTATTGATTTAGGGTGCTCTTATCACATAACACATAACAGGCACATAACACATAACAGGATGTCAACTAATTCTGGCTCAGTCTATTTGAGTGATGATAGATGCTGCAATATAGTTGGTAGTGATGATAGATGGATAGATGCTGCAATATAGTTGGTATTAGAGAAGTCGGAATTCAGATGTATGATGACACAGTTAGAACGTTATGTGATGTCAGACATATTCCGGATCTGAAGAAGAATTTGATATCCTTGGGCACTCTACACAGAAATCGTTTTATTCCTAAGGCTGATGAGGATAGGGAAACCATCAGAATTGTTAAGGGTGCACTGACGGTGATGAAAAGAAAGTTGATTGCCGGTAATATCTACAGACTATTAGGGAGTACAGTTGTAGGCAGAATTCATTCTGTTGAGTCAAATAATGACAGCATAAAGCTATGGCATATGCGTCTGGGTCATCTCAGTGAACGTGGGATGGTAGAATTGCATAGAAGAAATCTGCTGCATGGGGTTAAAAGCTGCAAGCTCGATCTTTGTAAGTTTTGTATTCTTGGGAAACAGACTAGAGTCAGTTTTATGACTGAAAACACCAAACTGAAGGAATTCTTGATTATGTGCATTCTGATGTATGGGGTCCTACTAGGGAGTTGTCATTGGGAGGATCTCAGTATTTCGTTACCTTTATTGATGATTTCTCCATGAAAGTTTGGGTGTATTTCTTAAAGCAGAAATCCAAAGTCATCTCTAAATTTAAGTTCTGGAAAGCTGAGGTGGAGAACCAAACTGCCAGAAAGATCAAGTATTTGAGGTCTGATAATGGCACAAAGTACACAGATTCACTGTTTCAGAAGTTCTGTGAGGAGCATGGGATTCAGAGGCATTTTTCAGTGCGGAAGACACTACAGCAAAATGGTGTGGCAGAAAGGATGAACAGGTCCTTAACTGAAAGGGCAAGGTGCTTGAGGCTGAATGCAAGGCTTCCTAAGAATTTCTAGGCAGAGGCTGTGAATATGGCATGCTATCTCATCAATAGATCACCTCGAGCATCATTAGGTGGCAAGGTCGCAGAAGAGACATGGACAGGTAATCCAGTTAAATTTGATCAATTACGGATTTTTGGATGTCCTGCTTATGTGCATGTATCTGGAGATGAAAGATCAAAACTTGATGCAAAATCCAAGAAATGCATCTTTCTGGGCTATAAGAAAGGTGTGAAATGATACAAGTTTTGAGATCCGATTGCAAAGAAGATGGTGATCAGCACAGTTTATGTTACAGCAGAATCAAGATAATGTGTCAGAGAAGAGTTCCATTTCAGATGAAGTGCAGATAGTATTCACCCCCCAGCCAGTAGCTTCTAAGAGAGGTGAAAGTACAAATCCAACACCTGGTGAATCTATTCCAGATGATCTGCAAAATTATAATCTAGCCAGAGATACACAAAAATGTACCAATGTAAGGTCTCCTAGCAGATTGGGTTATGAATACTTGGTCTCTTGTGCACTTCTCATCAGCAGCGATGATCCAGCCACTATTTAAGGAGCTATCACTAGCCAGGAGAAAGAGAAATAGATGGGTGTAATGGTTGAAGAGATGGAGTCTTTGCAGAAAAATCGCACATGGGTGCTAGTTCAACTTCCAGAGGGAAAGAAGGTCATTGGGTGCAAATGGGTCTATAAAAGGAAACCAGCAGTATCAGAAAAAGATGGCGAAAAGTTCAAGGCTTGACTGGTTACAAAGAGATTTTCATAGCATAAGGGGATAGATTATGATGAAATCTTTTCTCCTGTGGTCAGACATACTTCAATTAGGGTAGTGCTTGCATTAGTAGCTATTTGGGATTTTCATTTGGAGCAGATAGATGATAAAACTGCTTTCTTGCATGGTGATTTGGAGGAGCAGATTTACATGGACCAGCCATAAGGGTTCACTCAACTTGGATAGAAGCATCTGGTTTGCAGGTTAAAGAAATCGTTTTATGGGTTGAAACAGTCTTTAAGATAATTGTACAAGCGGTTTGACTCCTACATGATGCATATTGGCTACAAACGATCTGAGTATGATTGTTGTGTTTATGTGTAGAGCCTTGATGATGATTCTATTATTTTTCTGTTACTGTATGTTGATGATATACTGATTGCTGCAAAGAATATGAATGATGTCTGTGGTTTGAAAGCTTTATTGAGCCAGAAATTTGACATGAAAGAATTGAGACCTACGAAGAAGATTCTTAGAATGGAGATTCATCGAGACAGAGGCTCAAGACGATTATGTCTATCTCAACAAGGCTATGTTGAGAAAGTGTCTATGTTGAGAAAGTGTTGGAAATGTTTGAGATGAGCAATGCAAAGCCTGTGAGCACTCCTTTGGGAAATCATTTTAAGATTTCTTCAGAACAGTGTCCTAAGACTGATACAGAAATTGAAGTCATGGCAAAGGTTTCATATGCTAGTGCAGTTGGCTACTTGATGTATGCTATGGTATGTACTCGTCCTGATTTGGCTCATGTTGTTAGTCAAGTCTGCAAATACAATGCTAAACCTGGAAGGCGATATTGGGAACCACTCAAGTGGATTTTCAGGTATCTGAAGAGTACTGTAGGACATGGAATTATTTTTTGCAATTATTTTTGGAATTATTTTTTGCAGTCAGAAGAATGATCATTCAGTTGTGGGGTACGTTGATTCAGACTACGCAGGTGATTTAGATGGCAGAAGGTCTACGACCGGGTATGTGTTTACTCTTGGTGGAGGACCTATATGTTGGAAATCAACAATTCAGTCTATTGTGGCATTACCACCACCTGAAGCTGAGTATATGGCAGTAGCTGAAGCTGCTAAAGAAGCCTTATGGATTGTTGGGCTAGTAAAGGAACTGGGTGTTGAGCAGGGTGGAGTTCAGTTGCATTGTGACAGTCAGAGTGCTATTTATTTGGCTAAGAACCAGGTGTACCATGCGAGAACCAAGCACATTGATGTCAGGTATCACACGATCAGATAGTTGATTGCTTCTGGGGAGATACTGTTGCAGAAGGTTCATACTGATGAGAATGCAACTGATATGTTGACCAAGCCAGTTACTATCAACAAGTTCTTGCATTGCTTGGACTTGTTGAATTTTTGCAATTCCTAGAGAAACATGGTGGCCCAACCCACAGTGGTGCAGATGTAGCTCCCAGTTATTTTTTCTCTTAAGGGGCTGGATATTCTCCAAGGTGGATATTTGTTATGGTATGGCTCATATACCACATAAGGACAGACGCTGGATCGAAGCGGAGTTGAGCAGAGCGAAAGAATCTGTCCAAATTGAGGAGTTATGTGGGTTGGGGTGCGGGGGCAAAGCCCCGCGGTATGGTACAGGGGTAGTATTGTAATTACATATTGTGCATAGGGTTTACTCCTGGGGTTATAAATAGGCTTGTTAGTAACACCAGGAGGTATCTCTGATTTATGTAAACATTTTTCTGAATTGTGAAAGGAATCGCCGCTATGCTCCCGAGGACGTAGACATCTTTGTCGAACCTCGTTAAATCTCTGTGTTCTTCTGGATTTGTCGTTACTGTTTTTCTTTGCCCTAATTTTCTAAACACTTGCTCTGCTGTCGGGAACACGGGGTGGACAGGTAAAAAGCCGAAGGGTGATGCTGTGTCGCAGGAGAGAGGGAGCATTCTGTGTTCGGGCTAAATCGCGGTAGGTCACATAGGCACTGCCGCCCCAAACAGCGGAAAAGGGCGGCGAGGTACCGCGACGCGGCTCTTTCGCCGCACCAAAAGAACTTCATTTAATGTTTGACTATTAAAATTTTATTTAGTCTGATGTTAGGTAAATTATGTAATTTAAGATATAAACTATAATTTAGTGAAACAATGGGGTGCATGTAGATGTGTGAACGAGTTCAGCTTGTGTTCGGCTTGTTTGAAAATATCAATGTTGGTTCGTGGCTCGTTAAAAAATATCACTGCTCTTGATTGACTCGTTTTCTTAGCGAGCCGAACATGAGCTGTTCGCAAACAATGATTCATTTTGACAGTCCTAGTCACACAGTCGTAGAATGTTGAGGTAATTGACAAGATTTAAATCTTATTATTTTTAACAAAATATTCATTTAAATAGAATTGAATATATTTTTATTTTATTTTTTAAGTTAATAATTTTAACTAATTATAAATCTTTATAGCCTTATAGTCAATTAAGTTATTTAAAAATAATGATCATCAACTATATACATACACACATATAGATATAGATGTATATATTTAGAAGGAATGGTTGTGGCAATTAGAAGACCATCGGCCATCCCTTGGTGCATATATATAAAAGATGGACGACAACATGTGTTTGTTCACCCCATCTGTGCGAATTCGACTCAGATGGATTCAAACCCGGGACAGAGGGGACGTATGCCAAAGCTGCCAACCGACGGGCCACCGCATCGAGTCGAACAAGAATGAATAAAATTTTCTTCGTGTTCGGCTCGTTTGTCTAACGAACAAATTGAACATGAGCTAATTAACGAGTCGGGCACAGGTTGTTCAAGAAACAAGCCATTTTGACAATCCTAGGGGCACATGACCCAGAACAAGAAATAAAAAATTTAAATATAATTTCATGTAAAAGTAAAAATATGTATTAATTTGTAAGAAAAAAAAACAATAAAAAATTTAACAGAATAGAATAAGAAACAAGCAGTAGGTAGAAAACAATTTTAAATAAATTTAGCGAAGAAGAACTTTAATGTGACGAAAAAAACTAACACAAAAGGATTATCCTCAAGCATATTAATATTGTTTTTCAAATATGAGGAGAAAATTTAAATAAGATGATAATTTTTCAAAAATCATTAGGTACAGTAAGAGAATTAGAAAAAATATTATGATAAAAATTGTAGTCATAATTTTATATTGTAATAATTTTACTATAATACAAAAAAAAAAAAAGATACAATGAGAGCATTATAAAAAAAATGCACTGTGACCAATATCCTTTGGTTTTGTTGATGGAAAGTTATCAGTCGTCGCACGTGGAGAATGAATTACATTACTAATAAATTGTATAAAATAATCACTTCACAGTAAGAAAAAAATACACAACAAAAATAAAAGCTTTAGGCTCTATTTGGCGCAGCTGCAGCTTCTCAGCTCTTTAGCTGCAGCTGCGCTGCTTCAGGAAGCTGCTATAGAGAATCTGCTGCGGGGAAGTCGGCGGCGGGGAAGTCGGCTGTCTGTTTGGTGCAGCTGTGTGAAAACAGCGATAGGTGAGCTATTTATGGAAAAATGACCATTGTGCCCCTGTTTGCTAAAACTGTTTAAAAGAAAACTATAACAACCATATTTTTTAAACTTCATAAGCAGAAATTCATTTCTAAATAGAGCAGAAAGTTCAGATACACTAATGACCTAATAGTGAGCCCTGAAAATGAAATATATAAGATTTATGTGCTAAAAAACATATGTAAATATATAAAAATTCTGCGCTAAAAAACATATGTAAATGCGTATTCAAGTACTGCAAAATCAATATAATAGCATGTGTTGTCATAGTGTGCTCCATGCATGTGCTGCAAAACCACTGAAAGGCAAAATTAATTGGATATGCTTATCGCATAAAAAAATACCATATCCCAAACTTCACACCACTGAAAGGCAAAATTAAGCAAATACCTCCATATTTTATAAATGAGCACGTTTACAAAGAATTTTAACATTAACACAAATGTTATCGAAGTTGCACCATGACCAGAGATAGTATAGAACAAATATTTAAAAAACACAGCAAATTTATGTGGTTCGGTCGAAGTGACCTACATCAACGGGAAAGGATTCAAACATCTTTATTGAGGCAATAGAAAAAAAGTTACATAGCTTCAAATCACCTGTGACTCCTTGCTATAACCAACCGATAAAGGAACTAAGAAAAAAATTGTTGGAGCATCTTCATACATTCCATCCTTTTGTAATACATACAATCTAAGGTAATTGTACAAATGATAATTCTTTCCTCTTCATAAAGTAAGATAATGCATTCCATGTAGCTGGCAGAATCCGACAGGTTGGGTATGAACCACAGATGATGTTAAACAGACATTTGGCCATGTCAAGCAGAGCTACTTTTAAGGAAAAAAATAGGAAACAGAACTGCTTATAGGCAAACAAATGCTCTTCAAATTCCACCAACCTTGCAAAATATTCTTATAGGAAACAGAACTTTATATCACTCTGGAAACTACCAAACCTGTTGCATTAGCTATATAAGCAGTGTAAGAAGTATAAGAAGTATAAGAAGTACAATATTTATAAGCTAATGCATACTTCATTCAACTCTTATGTTGCAAAGAAGCTCACTTGTTGCAATGTATGTTTTACAAGTAGAAAGCTTATTCTATGGAGAGCAAACGACCAAAATCAGTAAACTACAAAACCTGCAAGTTGTATAATATTAAGCATAAATTAGCTAATTACAAAACCTCTCAAACCTTCATACCATGTTAATGATTCCTGGAAGCAATCTTTAATGGCTAGAGTTTTTAAATTTCAAATAAGCATGCAATGGCTAGAATTTATAAAATCACCTGGATTTAGGCAATCTTCCTTCCAACTCATCCGAACCTGGCAGTAATCTTGCAAGGAGTATGGAAAAGCCCCAAACCCAAAATATACAATGTGCAAAAGCCTCAAAATTCAAATTTTTTAAAATGCTTGGAGTTTGCAAAAGCTCCAAATACACTTGCAGAATTAAAGCCTCTTTATTCTACAAAAGCCCCAAACCCAAATACAAGATGCAAAATCCCCAAACCCAAAAATTCCCAAGCTCCAACTCATCAGGAGTATGCAAATCAAAGGCAGAAGTCATGCTTCCACATGGATTACCTAATTCTACCTTAACATGAATTGAAAGGACTTCCACAAATTACATCCGCCACTATAAAATATGAAGTTTAATCTTGCAATAAGTATGCTCTTTCAAAGGGCAAAAGTGTGAAACTAATCCTTTCTAACTCCATAAAAGTTCCTGAGTAAAAGTATTTAAAAAATAAGGAAAATTGAGTGGTGAGTAGAGAAACACAAAAAAAATAAATAAAACCATCGAAGGAATGTCAGTTAATGTTTCCATCCAAGAAATTTCCACCCAAGGAATAACAGCTAATGTTTCCAGGTTTTCAAATCAGACCAAGGAATAGAATACCACAAAACTCTTATGTATCTATATATCCAAAAGCAAAACTACATTCATTTGTAAATGCATAGCTTCAGCTCATGTTTAATTTGGTGAAACCCATTAAGTATAAAGATGGGAACATAGTGTCCTCCCAAGATTACAACTGGCACAAAAAACCCAGCCAATCCTTTCTCTTAAATGAGCTTGCCTCAATTATGGAAAAAGTGACATTTGTATTGAATAATGAATAAGTTTCTAACTCCATAATTCATATAAGAGTACATAAATGGAACAATGGTTGTTGTAATTTTTAATCCATCCTAAAGTGTCATTTCTTTAAACCCAGCCAACCTATATAACACACTGAATGTTCATAAGTCATGAAGAGTAATCTCAGTAAACCAATGAAAATATGCTTGCTAAATAAAAAATAGACACCACAGTTATCATGCTAAGGAAGTGTTGGTAGCAGCTAACCACACTTTCAGAATCCCAGAATTCATCTAGAACAGGGAACTACATATGCATTATAGACATATAGATCCCACCAGAACAGCGATCGGGAGAAGAGGAAGGCAGTCGGCAGAAGAGGAAGGTAGTCAGAGAAATATGAACGCGGTCGGGAAGCTCGGTTGCGTGGTCGGCGAAGAGGGAGAAGCGGAAGGCAGTTGGAGAAAGAGAAACACGATCGGGAAACTAGGTCGCGTGGTCACAGAAGAGGAATCGACGAAGAGGAGGAAAGGAGCGATCGAGAGAAGCGGAAGGCAGTCGGGGCAGTCGGAGAAAGCGGAGAAAGAGGAACGCGATCGGGAAGCTTGGTAGCGTGGTCGGCGAAGAGGAGGAATGAGAGATCGGGTAGGGCAAAATGGTAAAATGACGCGTTTGAAAAGCTAAGAAGCGGGCTCGTATAGGCGAAAGTCATCGAAATCGCGGGATATCGCTCTTACCGCACAACTGTGAAAACGCTGCGCCGAACAAACCCTTAATGATAGCATGTGAATTATATTAAGAAATTAATAGTAGTAAAATAAATAAATTAAAGATAAATGAGTTCTCAAAATAATAGATATTTTTTTTTTGGAAAACGAACGAGTTCTTAAATCCAATTAAAATATTATTTGTTTGTGCATTATATTAAGGAGTAATTACATAAATGTAATTTAATTTCAATGTATTTACATATCTATCTACTTATTTATGCATAAGAACATGTATTTATTTTTTAAAATATTTTTTTTTGTAATGATATGAAGATTAATTTTTGGATGAAAATCTACTAGATGTCGTGCTCTCTCATGCTTTCCCTCTAAAATAAAAATTACTGTTATTTATTTTCTAAATAATTTAATTATTTTTTAGGTAACAAAAACACATTCTTAAAAATAAACTTTGACATTCATGTTGAACTGTTATATGCTTAGAAGATGGATAAGCAAGAATACAAAACTCGTTGAAAAATATAACAGCATTTTGGATCGAACATCCTTTTCATCAATTTTTTAATATTAGTTATTTGTTCTGAAGTTTGTACATAATTTTAAGAAATTCAAATTTTTTATGATACATACATGTGAGGGAGTGATGTAGTTGTTTGAATTTCATCCAAAATTTGTTTTGGCATCTTAATATTCTTATAAAATCAAATAATATTTAAATGAAGTTTTAGAATTTTTTTTGAAAAAATTATTTACTTATCTATCCTTTTATTTTTGCATTAAAACATATAAAAGTAAATTAATATTATTTTTAATATGATATTAATTTTAATTTTTTTGTAAAAAATCGGCTTGATGTTGTGTTTTCCTCTTGTTTTTCCTATAAAATAAAAATTAGTTTTAAATAATTTTTTAAATAATAAAATAAATTATTAACAAGCAAAGATTGTTATTATCTATATTAAAAAATAAAATTAAGAATGCAAACATAGAAAAAAAATCTAATCATACATAATCAAATTTGTACCAGCAAGGTAGTGCAAATTGCTAACTTAAATAATATAATTTTCATTGAAATTTATAGGAAAAAATAGCGTTAATTTCAAACTCAAATAAAAGTAAATCCTATATAGTTGTAAGAAATATAATAGGTATTGAGAGAGAATCAAATAGGGATCTTGAATGATAAGATGCGAAAAACTGTAATTTTTTATTTTATGAAAAGCAAATGGGCGTCATAGATGATTTGAGGTGAAAGATTAGTTTTCATTTTATGAGAAGTGAAATGGGAATGATATGAGAAGTAAAATTGATGGACAAATAATTATAATGTTATTTGAAATGACTCTATCTTTGTTTTGATTTGTTGAAAGAAAGAGTAATTTTTTAGGTCTGTTGAAAGACCGATTTTTAAGAAAATGAAATGCTAAGGATTTATAATTGGTAGAATCTAGTAGTATTATTTATATATTAAGCTAGCAACTCTAGGTTAGAGTTGATGGGAATCGACATCTAAATAGTAGCTAAGTCGATGTTCTTCTCTTAACTTTTATTTAAGTTTTATCATTTTATATAATGGTCAAACTAACGTAAATAACGTTACAACCTAAGTATTAATTATTCCATGCGATTTATGTGTTGATTAATTCTCATCAATATTTATGATTTCATCATTCAATGAACATATTAAAATATAAAGATGAGGATCATGCCCTAAAAATCTAATTTTATTTATAAATTTCACTAATAAGAAGTTTCCTACATGAAAATCGTTAGGGGAATTTACGTGCACAAGCAATTCTTGTATATTTACATGTGTACCACTCATTTTTTTATATTACACGGAGCTTAAATGCTTAACATAACATCAAAAATTTCTTTTGTTATTATTTTTAAAATGAAATACACTTTGTCATCCATGGAACATAAGCGGAAGGGGCCTCAAATTTTATTTGGGGGAAGGGGGCCAAACTAATTTTATAAATAAATTATAAGTAAAATATTAATTAAAGGAATAAAAAATTATTATTTTTTAGATGTTGGATTAAATTTTAAGATTGACTTAAAAGCTAATAGAAATTATAACAAAAAATAATAATTTAATTATGTAAAAAAATAAGCGCATTACTGAGTTGAACTTGGGTTCCCTGGTTTGCATAGGTTTATAAAACCAGTGTTATAAATGTAAATATAAAGCTTGGTGTTGATATGTAAATATATAAGAATTCTTTGTTATGTTTGTAAATTTTCATTCATGTATTCTTTTTAAACCATTCCGAAGTTCATTTCTCTTTCAAATCGCTGACATCGTACCATATATGTGGACCAATTCATCATACAAAATTTAGCTCACTCAATTATGACCAGGTGATAAAAATATTGAAAGCATTTTAACAAATAAATCAGTGGTGTTAATCAGGAAAAAAAAAATAATAATAAAAATATATTTGTTCAATAGATGAATCTAATTGCACAATAAAAGAATGTATAGAGACTCTAGAGTGGTTCATAATGATATAAAGAACGGGATTTTGCATATATACAACAAAATACTATTTTTTTTTGACATATCTAACTCCTAAATTTTAATATTTACATTCATAACATTCAAGAATTTAACATCACATAAAAAAAATATAATGAAATTTTATCTCACTAAACTTTTAAATGTCAAATGCACCTTTTTAGGCATAGGTTTATAACAACAGTGTGCTATAAAATTGAAGTGTTAGATATGCGAAGTCGTAAGAAATGTGTGGTCGAAATTTAAATTTCCCTATAAAGAAATATTGACTTATTTTGATTTGTTAAAAATATTGATAAATTTGGCTTCAAAGCATCCTTTAATTAGTTGAGCGAGTACCCCTTTTTTTAACATGCTTTATTGAATCAATAATTTATAATGAAAGCGATGAAAACTAATACATAGATACTTTTCATCTTGTGAATTGTTATGTTACAATTTTGAGTTTGAACATTCTTTAGCATGTGAGCTTCGAAAGAGCCTGTGATGAGAGGAGAAGATGTTTGATTATTTGATGTTTTCTCCAAAATGAGAATTGAAACTCTCTTTGAAATTTCATTGGAAGGACATGAAATGACAAGAGGCTAATGTTTACCTCCATCATTTTTAAACACTATCTATTAACAATAACATTGATGCTTTTCTTTTGCCAATTATTGAGTAATTATAATTATTATCATCATTGTCCTAATTTTTTAGTCATTGGGTAACCTCAACACACATTATTGCAACTACCATTTTTTGAAAGTTGACCGATGGCAACAATCGTCACTAGTTTCAATTAATACTGATCACTAAAAATCTAGTATCTCCATCACCAGAAAACAACTGAAATATTTGCTACCACCTCAACTAGATATTACCAGATGACTAACATCGGTGTATATTGTGATCAATATTTGACATCTATCAGTTATTGATGTGAGACAAGCCTTATGACTATTTGGTGAGAACAAATTTATCAAACCACTAGACATCTCTCTGCCACCGAGGCATAGATCTATCCATTAAACTATTTATCTATACACATGTATAGATAAATAGTTAGACAAATATATTTAATGAGTGGAAGTACAATTTATTATCAAATATTTCTTAGAGATATACTTATAAATGATTTAGGAAATATATTTACTTAAATTGTACATAGCATTTTTTCTTCTTTGTTATCATTCCTTTTACGTTACTACGAACAATATTTTAAAATTGTCTCAGATCTATTGATAAATTGCTAATTAAATGTCTGGAAAATCGGGAGGGCTAGAGGGAGAGGCTTTGGATTTTCTCAAGTTTTGTTTTAGGGTTTTCAGGGTCTTCATCTCTTTTCTCTTTAGGTATTTGAAGGTTTTTCTTTCACTTGTTCCTTTTACATTGATAAAATTTTAAGGGTTCCATTCAAAATTATCCATTTGTGGTCTATTATGGTTTAGGGGCTCTACTCCATCTATTATGGACTCTACTTCTTTTCCTCTTCTTAATCCCTTTTCTTCTCATTTTATTCTTGGTTTTTCTCCTTCTCTTGATATGAAGGTCCTTAATTCCTTTGATATCTTTAGTTATTCTAATTTTAATCTATCTTACATCCTATGTGTGGAAGATAATTTATCTTTCATAGATCAAGAAATTGATGAAGGTTTTAAACTGTTGTTGACCTTACTTTGGTTGAGGTCTAGTCTTTCTTCCTTAAAAGCCTCGGACCTAGCCATAAGACTTTTCTGTTGACTATCTTAGAGGACTAGTGATGGAACCCTATCCCATTAGAAATTTTAAACACCTCTTTACTCTTCTTGGAGTTGCACTTGCTTAGTTTTTACCTCTAGCACTTAGAAGGTTGAAACCGACATAGAGGAGCTTAAGGGGAGTCCCCATAGGACTGTTAAGGTTAACCCCGGGTAGCTTGGTCTTGGACAGGCTAACATACCAATACTCAAACCCCTCACAAACATCCTAAAACCCTAAAATCAGTCACATTCCCCCCCCCCCCCTCTTTTGGAAACTCATGTGGGTGGTCCCCAAGCTCTTAGCCTTTGGTTAGGGTGGCCACGACCAACACATGGAGAATCCAAAATGAGCTTTCCCTTTGTCTCATTACACCAGAAGGGTAACATCATGATTGACATATTTAATGACCTTCAATTTCACCCAATCATCCAACATTGGCTTTCTACCCCAAATTTTTCCTAAAATTACCAAAATAACCCTATAACCAAAAATTTACCAAAATCTGTCCAAAAACCATATCAAACCACTTCGAACTATTCAAATTGTTCAAAATACCTCATTTTCCTCAAAATTTTCAAAATACTCTAACTTTCCCAAAATTACCAAAATGCGCCCCATACCCAAAAATTTACCAAAATTTCCAATTTCGCTCCAAACCTCACCCAAATTAATCCTAACTACCTAACAACTTTAGTTGGACCCAAATACACCAAAAATGGCTGAAATTCCCAAAATGCTCTTTAATCCCTAAAATGTTCAAATCACCCCCAATTTCCACCTAACTCATTTCAAACTTCCCCAATTTCAAATCTAAATAAAATTTCATCATGTCCAAACCCAATTGAACCCAATTCCTAACATAAAAATTCTATGCCTAAGTCAAATACCCTAAATTGACCCTACTTCCAAATTCCATCAAATTAAACCATGTGAACAATTCAACTCCATCAAATTCAATTCCTAAACCCTTCATGACATTCTCCTTGACCAATTTGACCTCTCAATTAATTTTTAAATCAAGCCCAAGTGAAGCCCAATATCAATTTTTAGCCCAATCCCCAATTTTATGCCAAAACGCCAAATTATCCCGAACCTTCTAAATTAATGAAAGTTTAAAAATCTTTGCAATTCCTCAACCCTTTAGGATGCTAATCAAAGTAGCAAAGAAGCCCATCTCGGTGCCATGGACCAAGGGTCCCTCAAAATGGTGAACCCATCCGCTAAACTCTTTAGCCCATTCAATCAACTATCAAATCCCAAGCTTATCACAATGAAACCTTCTTTGACATTCTCTAAGCTAGCTTGCCACCTCCACTAGCCTAGCCGACTGCCCTACTGACTGAAAAACCCAAAATTGAGAAGCCTTCCCCATGGTTCAAGCCCAAATTGCACCCATCCCTTATGAAAATCCTCAATTTTTCAATTGCGCTACTCAACCCTCCACATATGCAACATTTTGTACCCCTTGGCTTTCTCTGCTGGACATTTTGGCCATGGCTATAAATTGAACCCTCCTCATGGCCAAATGCGAAGAAGTGGAAAATCATTGGGGGAACTCTACCAAATTGTTTCCAGACCTTCCTGCATCAACCCTAAGTGCAATACCACTGTTCTCAAGCCCTCATTTCCATTGTCTAAGCTCAATTTCACCACCTAAAATTAGGACATTTTCTGCTCATCCCACCAAACTCCAAATTAAGTATCCCACAAGCTTCCACAGACCTCAAAACCACTTCCTCAATTGAAAGTCCCCTCTCCTGAGCCCTCTGCACTAGAACTTGACTAAATCCACACCTCCCTCTAATCAAACTCATACCGAGACCTAACCATAGATTGATTAAACGCTTCGAGAGTGTTTCTGGGACCAAGTCCAAGCTCAAGAGCCAAACCAATTGATGCCTCACCTCTTGGGCAAATGTATAGCTAAAAATCCTTAAATTTTGGCTCAGTTTCATCAATTGTGAAGAGGACTTGTATTTCATATGCAATTTACCTTATAAATAGGTTCATCTGGCTTAGAATAATGTGTACGAACATAACCCATGCAATTTTATTTAGTATCGAGCGAGATCATTCGTATAGAAGTTAGACAGTTCTCAGGTTAAGGCGCATTTCAAATGATGACCAGGGGCTGTTAGATTGAGCATGTATCGAGTGGACAATTCAGATCATGTCAGACAGAGCTATGGGACATGAACCATAAGATGCATGATGGGCTTGCACGGAAAGTTTAGCGAACCAGAGGCCAACGCATGTGCGTTCGAAGAAGCTGAGGATGTTGTGGCAGCTGACGTGGATAAGTAAAAACCTAGGGTATTTCTGATTTAACTAATTATAGAAACTTTAAAAATTCATAAATTGATGTAGAAAAATCATAAAAGAAAAAATTCCCCTATGCTCAGTAACTCTTATGAGAATAATGTGGGATAAAAATAAAAAAATATTTACTTAATATTTTTTTATTTAATTAAATACAATTTTTTTTAAATCATAGTTAATTAAATAACAATCACCATAAGGTGAAATTTAGAGGGCTTGATCTTCATGTGCTTAGGAGTGTTTGATTTTTCCAAAGTTAGCTCGCCTAAGATTGAAAGACTTATTAAAATAAACAATTTATTTTTTAGCTATCTTTTAATTTTAAAATAATTAAGAAAAACTAAATATCACAAAATATAAAAATACCTTAAAATGTCACAAATTTCTTTCTTGTAATAGAAAAAGTTTTTTTAATATTTTTATAAATTTTGAAGGATGTAAATATAATTTTTTTTTGTTCTCTAAAGTTGGAGAGACTTATGAATAATATAAAAAGTAATTTTTAAAATAAAAAAGTATTTTATTTTTACTTAATCATCATAACTAACTAAAAATTATAAAAATTAAATCATAATTCGAAAGATGACAAAAAGTATTACTAGAGGTTTTCTGATCTAGGTGAACCTCTAAGAATTTTCTTAAGGATAGAAGATTTGTTTTGGTCAACTAAATGAATTAAGATTGAAAATCCGTATTTTTGAGCTAACATTATTATTTAAAATAAAATAAAGATTAAAAAATATGTCCTCTTTTGATATTTTAATTTGCCCATGAGTGGTGCACTAAGAGTGTTTCAAAGTCATTTGAGTTAAATTTAAGAAATTATGAAGTGGAGAGCCCTGAGGGCAAAAATAGTAATTATAAAATTTTTAAGCCCTAACAAAATGTATGTTAAATTAACGGGTAAATGAGGAATATTGGTCATGATGAATTCTCTTAGAAGGTTAAAACATAAAGGGTTAAGAGGTAGAAACCCAATCATCACTTTTCCTACAACAAAGGGTAAAATCGTAATTTTCTTAAATTATTGTGACTTAGAAGTTGTCGAATTGGATGATCCTAAGGTAATGAGCTTGATCTAGAAAGATCTAAGGTAATGAGCTTGATCGAATTGATATTGTGACTTGGAATGTGATTTGATGATAAGTGCAATCTTTTAATAAGAATTAAATTCATTTAATCCGAAATTTTTTTATTATTACTGTTTTATCCATTAAAAAAACTTAGGGCTTAGTAATGAACTAGGCCTGATCCAAGTTTGCTTAATGAACTTTAGAAAAGGAAGCATAAACAATCATGAATACCATTAAAGCATTACAAACCCAACTTTAATTGATGGAGCACAAGGTCCTTAATAATTCAACTTGCTCTTAAGGATATCTACTGACATAATTCCTAAGTTGAACATCAAGTGAAGAGCTAATTAACCAACTCATGGGATAATTAAATCATCAAGGTTCATTGAGCACATGTTAAAAGAGAACCATTGAATCTTAATTTAGCTTCAGATGATTGAATTAGCAACATAATCAGTTCAAATGAACTTGAAATGATTCAAAAGACTTTAAAGATCTTTTTGGGTTATGCCCCAAATAATTTTACAATCTTTTGGTTGTTTTGAAGGACATATGAACCTATTATGCTTTGAGAAAGAAAATCATCCTTAACACTTTTATGGACCCACCAAGTTGTGATTCGGGGCCTGTAAATTCACACAAATCAATAGAAATATCCTAAACTACTTATCCTACATTTATGACCCAATGCTTAAGGATTTAAGTTTTCTCAAAGGTATTTAAATCCTTATGAGAAAATGGGGACATTTCTTTTGCCACATATGGATCATCAGACCGGTTTTAGTCCGAGGTCTAGGTGGCTAGGGCAATGATGATAATGCTAATGTGTGCTAAACGAGGGATGCGAAGTGAGGTTTGGAATAATATCTCCTACCACAAGGACCTTCAATGGGGGGAGAGGATAGGACCAGTGATATTATTTGCCAACTCTTTATAAGATTGTTTCCCCCGATACTCTTAGGTTGTCAGTAGTCTTATGTTGGTTAGAGTAATTAACCTGTGGACTATACTACTTTGCAAAAATATTTTAAACAACAAATGTCTTCACAACATAACTACTTTTGCCTATTAAAGTAAATTCTACATGAAAGAAAATCATATTAAAATGAAAATTTATAAAGATCCAGGTTTATTCACTTGGATCAAAGTTAGGGACTACCCTTCATAGCTTATCAGGTTGGTAGCTTTTACTCGAGGTTGGGATGCACATAGTTCAACTCTGGGACCCCACCTTCACTGAGTTCTTACACATAGTCCCGATCTTTCATAGGTGACTACGGGTTTTCTCTTACTTACACTTATTTGCTTACACCTCACTTTTTGACATTTCATTTTGAATGTTTCTATTTTATTTTCTTATAATTTATTTAAATTTCCTTAATATTATATTATGTTTTTTGATAATAACCATGCAGCGACAATGTAGCCCAGATATGCATTTACATTTTATGTACTGCAAGTCTTTTATTTACTTTATAGCATTTTACTTACTTATGCATACATACTTTACTTGCAAAAAAAAAAAAGAAAACAACAAAAACACACTTTCAAAATTAAATCTACACTTTCAGAAAAATGAACAAACATAATACAATCCTATTAGTTTCACAAGGATTTCTTAGATGAGGTAACCTACGATTGTTAACAGGAATTCTCCAGCTTGAATGAGCTTGAAAACTTATTTAAACTAAGTAAACTCAAGAGAAAAATTTGGTACCGGGATGATGGAACCACTGGATCTTAACCGGTGTCGCTTTACATAAATGAAAATTGCCCTTAAAAACTTAAACAATAACAACAACCAACCTGACATATAAACTAGAAAATTATAAAACCCTGCACCTGAAGTTGTCACTTATATGGGGAGCTTGGAGCAAACTCTGTGGATAGCAGGAAACATACATAAAGAAGTCGAGAGAGAAAATGAGATCATCATCAACTATCCTTTCCTTAGAATTAAATATAAAGTCATAGGATTTTGAGGTAGCTCGTCCAATATGGCATAAATCTTCAACATATCTTTAGGCCTTTGCACAACCTTGTTGTTTAATTTAAACCCTAACTTTCTTTAGGCTCTGAGGTTGTCGTTCATTATGACATAAAACTTCCAATATTCCATGCTATTTGTATGACCGTGTCATGCAAGTGTAAGCCCTAAGAAATAAAAATTGGTAGGATGAAACATCACCATGGCCATGAAGTGATGGTAATGTGGTAGCAATTGCTACCACATTACCATCACTTCATGGCCATGGTGAGAGGAAGGAGAGGCTTACACCCCTCACCTGAGTCCATACTTCTTTTGTGAGGCTAGGCATAAAATATGGATCTTCCATTGCCGGGCTACTAAAGAGAATGGGTTGTGCAGTATTGCTCAGGATGAAGAATGAAATTTTAAGAAAAGATAGACCTGTTTATATGGCATAAATCTTCAACATATCTTTAGGCCTTTTCACAACCTTATTGTGCTAATGGTTGTTAAGGCCAAGGCTACAGAGTTAGCTTTTGAGACTCCTCAGCTAGAGGAAGTCCAAGTACTCAAAACCTCACCTCTTCTCCCAGGCAATATGTTTCATCCATTGTATGATATTAGTGGAGATGAGAGCCTTCACAGGATTGCTACCACATTACCATCACTTCATGGCCATGGTGAGGGGAAGGAGAGGCTTACACCTCTCACCTGAGTCCATACTTCTTTTGTGAGGCTAGGCATTAAATATGGATCTTCCATTGCCGAGCTACTAAAGAGAATGGGTTGTGCGGTATTGCTCAGGATGAAGAATGAAATTTTAAGAAAAGATAGACCTGTTTAGTAGTTCCAAAATTCTACAAAAGTACCCCTAGCCCATATTCCTGCCAATTTTTTTTTGGTATGGCGTGAAGATATCATTGCCACTGCCTCTGATGATACTACCATCGTCCCGAGACCTACAGAATGTAAACCTGTCAAGTCTCATCTTGGCTTAAGAGTACCACCTATTTTTATTTATGAGGAGGGCAAGAAAAAGAATTTTTGAAAGAGATCGTTTACTGTTGTACTTGGTCCAAATGTTAGGGAGCACTCTTCTTTTTGACGTACTGATGTCATTATCGAGACACCCCATCTCAAAGCATCAACATCAAGGAAGAAAGTGTGGATACCTAAGGTTGTCATACTAGTACTTTTAGAAAGGCTGTGAGATCATGCACTTGAAATAGTTCATAAGTCCGATGCTTTGACCGTTGTCGTTGTGACTATTTCAGATCATGCCTCAAACAAGTGCGTGCCCTAAAAATAGATCATAACCCTAATGAATTAATAGAATTATCACTTGGTTATTACTCTCCTTGTGTTTAAAAGATGATTCAACAGGGTTGTGTTTTGATGCAAATATTGAAGGAGAAATTACATCTTTTTGAGAAATTATGGAACATTAAATGTCGAGCTCTCAACTCAAAAGAAGGTTTCAGATTTGGTACAATAAGACTAGTTGATGATTCATAATTCTGTATGGTTGTTACTAGAAGGTTGGAAGAGGGTTGCCTCAATACTGAAGATGATTACAAAGATTCTTTGATAGATGATGCTATGCCAAAATTTGAAAAAGAAATTATTACAACAGTCAATGAATTAAAGAAAGTGAATCTCGGGATTGAGGAGCAGCCCCATCCTACCTTCATAAGTTCTCTACTTAACGAGGAAGAGTCTACATATTTAATCAAGTTACTATTAGAATTCAAGGATTACTTCACTTGGAGTGACAACAAAATGTCAGGATTATCCCCAAAAATTGCAGTTCACAGGCTTAGGGTGTACAAAAGTATAACCACAGTGAAATAAGCTCCTCGAAGAATGCACCTCAAAATAGAGCAACAAGTCATTACTGAGGTGAAGAAATTAATAGATGCTAACTTTGTGAGAGAGTAGAAATATTCCACATGGTTAGCCAACATTATATCGGTTAAGAAGAAAAATAAACAAATTTGAGTGTGTGTCGACTTCAAGGACTTGAACAAAGCATTTACAAAAGATGAATTCTTGCTACCAATACCAGGACTTGAACAAAGCATTTACAAAAGATGAATTTTTGCTACCAATACCAGAATTAATGGTGGAGAATGCAACGACACACAAGATCTTCTCTTTCATGGATGGATCAACCGGTTAGAATCAGATGAATAGGTGCCAGAAGATACGTTGCTTACAGCTTTCAGAATGCCAATTGGGATATATTGTTATATATTGATGTCATGTGGATTGAAGAATGTTAGAGCAATTTACAAGCAAGCAATGACAAGGATTTTTGATGACCTCATCCACCACCAGGTGGAGTGCTACATGGATAACTTGGTTAGCAAAAGCAAAAAAAAAAAAAAGTAGACCACCTGTATGATTTGACGATTGTCTTTGAACGATTATAAAAATATAATCTTAAAATGAATACCTTAAAGTGCTCCTTTAGCTTAACCTCCATAAATTTTTGAGGATTTTTTGTCGGTCATCACAGAATTGAGATTTTCCCAGAGAATATTAAAGTCATCTTAGAAATGTTACCTCCGAAAGCTTTGAAGAAACTATAATCTTTTCAAGTCAAATTGCCATACCTATGATGCTTTATATCTAATATGTCAGGAAGGTGTCAGCCCTTTTCAACTTTACTCTGAAAGAATGCCAAATTCTATTGGGGAGAACCATGGCAACAGGCTTTCAAAGAAATTAAACAATACTTAATGACACCTCCTATATCAGAAGTCCCTATCTCAGGAAGACATTTGATACTTTATATCACAGCTTTAAACCACTCTCTCGAAGCTCTGTTAGCTCAGGTCAATGATGAAGGTAAGGAAAACACACTCTACTACTTGAGTCGACGTCTAATACTGACCAAGGTTAAGTATCCTCCCATTGAGAAGGATTGTCAAGCTTTGATTTTTGCCTCCTAAAATCATAGACATTACATGCTTTCACACAAGGTCAACTAAGTTTTGAAAGTTAATCTGTTATATTATTTGATGACCCTACCAACACTTTTCGGATGTTTAATGATACGCCTAAAATTTACCTACTTTTTCATTTATATTTTATGCTCAATTTTAATGATTTTTAATGATATTACACTTTAAAGGAAGGTATTTTGCATATTTTTGTTTTCAGGTACAAGAAATGGACTTTTGGAGAAAATGAAGCAAAGAAGGTGCAATTTGGAGTAAAAATGAGCAAGAAAGAAAATTCTGACTTGGCACATTTTTATATGTCTTTCAATGCTTAATCTCATTTACACTTCTCACACATTTTAAAATGAAATCACACTTTAAATAAATGTTATTTTCATGTTTATTTTATTGTTCTATTTGTTAGGAACACAACACTATTGAACGTGGTGAAACAGAGCCAAACGATGGAGCTGCTGCAGGGTGGCACCGACGATGCCAGAAGGGGCGCCGAAAGCACCAATGTCTAGAGAACTATGAGAAACAACTCCGATAGTGCCCAAAAATGGTGCTGACGACACCGGGGATAGTTATTTGCCCATATACATTGAATTTAGATGAGTTTTGGAAGGTTGATTGAGGCATCTCTTGGGAAATTCATCACTAAATTATAATAGAGTGATTTTATGTCCGAAAATGTGTGTGTATGAGTGGAAAAATGTGGAGAATATTTATAGATATTAAAATAGGAGTAGAAATATAGATTTCACCCTTTTTGGAGAGATTGGATAGGGGACTTTGAGAGAATCTTTAAGGAGATGTACTAGCATTGCATTGTGGGAGAGATTTTTATCTTTCTTTCAAGAAAAAAAAAACTAAGTATTGTGTTCTTCACTATCTTATGATTTTAAAAATACTTATCTAGTAGTTTTTCTTTGATTAAAAGAAGTTTTTTGTTGTGCTTTCTTTGTGCTTTGTAATGTGTCTTTCTTACTCTTTCTTTTTATTAAAAAATAGTGGCATGAGAAGATTATGCCATTGCTTTCCTTTTACTTTTCTTTTGTAATAAGTATGATTAATGTTTAGGAATTGAGAGTAGGATTCATGTTTAGGATTTTGGGATGCATGCTAGAAGAAGTTTTAACTATAAATGTGATAATTTTTACTTGCACTTCATTTATATTACAATAAGGGCCCATTGTAGTGTTAAAATTTGTTATAATTGCATTAATACCCGAGAGAGCAGTGTAATTCTCAACAGAGTGGAACCACATTCAAATTTCATGGATGGTGAAGTTCATGGGAGTTGAGTGCAAATAAATAGGAATATATATATATATATTACTGAGCAAGGAACTGGAGATTCTAGAGTGACAGACTAAAATCCCCAAGTTGGTTTTAGTGATTCTAGAGTGACAGACTAAAATTCTGGAGTCAGAGTCAGTATCCTCCCAGTCTAACCCCAAATTTAGAGACTAAACCTAAGATTAGCCAACGAATCTCTTAATACTTGACTAAGGGTAGATAATTAAAATTTCTCCTATTTGACACACACAATATTTAATGTATCTCTTTCCTTTACATTATCCAATTCACTACATAAGAATAACATATTTTAACATCTTAAAATTCACCAAACCAAATCATCCAAAAAGGGTTATATTTATAATTAATATTTTCATTTAGGAATAGTTATTAGTTGTTTTAAACTTAAGAGTTACATTTAGGAGTACTTGTTAGAAAAACCACTTAAATCGATCTTCCAAACTAAGGACTAATAGTAGTAGACTAGAATTTCACTAAGGACCTCTTACCTCGCTTCTTCGTGGGATCGATATTGGGGTTTTTAAGAAAACTCTTATATTACTTGAAGTGATATGTGCACTTGTGTAGAACCCATAATGTGTGAACTAATTTTTATATTTTTTATATAACATTTAAATTTTGTTCATAAAATACTTAATATAAATTGGGTCAAGTTTTTAGCCATATTTTTTATAGTTAAATTATTGCATAATTTTGGGACAGGTCAAGTTTTTGACACTCTTACAGGGGATTTAAATTGACAAAAAACAAGTAGAAAAACAACACACACTAGGTTCACATTAAGATTTTGACGCCGTTGTCGGGGATTAAAATCTTCAAGTAGTGGTCTCAACTTAATAAATACTTGCATATAAAAAATCACCATCATTTAGCAAGGTGGTCGATGATTTTATTACAATTCAATATAACTTTTGTGCCCCTTCGCAATATCAAATTGCATATTTTGGTGGACTTCCTCGCAGCCCATCCACTATTAGCTTGGTCCCCTTTTAAAGAGAACCTTTGAGATGAACAGAGACTACATGCGTAATGATCACGTACCAGACATTGGGAAATGTACTTTGGTAGAGCCTCGTCTACCAGAAAAGACAGAGGATCACAAACATTTTTACCAAGCAAACTAGGGATTCGTCTAATTCTCGTCACACCGAATCAGGCAATAATGAGATTCTCGTACCACCTAATAGAACTGTTCATGACTAATGAGGCAAAATATGAAGATTTTATCATTGGACTAGAAGTGGAAATATCAATGGAAATAACGGACATTGCCATCTACGGTGACTCACAACTCGTCATTCAGCATGTAGTTGGACAATAGAAGATTCTAAAGCCAAAATTAGCAAAATATCACAAATACAAGATGAAGTTATTGAAGTAGATTCCCATTGTAACACGATACATAATTCCTCGAGGAGATAATGCCCACATAGATGCTTTAGCCAAGCTTGCTAAGGAGTTGGCATGCCCACCAGAGAACTCCATTGACATCATGGTACAAGGACGCTAGTTTTTGTCATGAGTCGACATGGATAACTTGCAAAAATTGAGAAAGGAAGAGATGACAGTGACAGTAGCTGAGGATACTGAAGATTGGTGTAAACCATTAATAAATTTTTTATAAAGAAGGAAGCTACCAGATGATAATTCATTAGCACATCAGAAAATGAAAAGAGCTCTTTGATATGCCTTGATAGACAATGTCCTATACAGAAGGTCTTTTGATCAGATGTGGTTGAGATGCTTTAGAAGAACAAAAACATAAATTATTGTCAAAGAAGTGTATGCTGGGTTGTGTGGTGCTCTCAATCAGAGCCGAAGATAAAGATGAATATTAAGAGACTCGGATATTATTAGAGGGCAATGATGTCTGATGATACACGAAAAAAAAATTTCAATTTTCCATATGTATTTAAGGCTTAAATTTGGTAATATTGAACTTTAAAGAAAGGCATTTTCATGTTTTATAGTAGGTATACTAAGTTTAGGAATTTAGAACTTAAAAGATGCAAAAAGGACGGGGTTTGCAGTCAAAAGTGGCGTTTTCAAAAAATTGAAGTGGTGCCTATGCGACAGAATACAAAGAATAAGGTGCCTAAGCACCAGATTTCGGTGCCTAGGCACCAGAGATGGTTATTTTCACAAATCTATTTAAATTGGACTGATATTGAAGTGGTTCCTATAGAGATTCTTGGGAAATTTATCCTTACATTATAAAAGGGTTCTTTTATGTCAAAATTTGGTGTGTGGCGTGAGTTTTTGGCGAGTGTGAGTGAAGGGGGCCTGAGTTCCAAAATGTGGAAGAGTGTGGAAAGTGTCTCTAAGAGTTGTAAGAGGAGAGTAAAAGTGAGAGACTTCTTCTTCTTTACATTTCTAAGAGAGATTTGAGTGTTATTGTAAAGAGAGAAGAAGATTCAAAGGAACTTCAAGGGATTTACATGGGAAAGAGATTGAATTAAGCTGTTTTACTTTTCTTTATATATATATAATTCATGTTCTGTTGTATCTTTCTCATGAATTCTAAATAGATTTCTTTGTCATTCTCCCTACAAATAGAAATGGTGATGCGAAGAATCAAGATTGTTGTGTGACCCAACCCACAATTACGCAGATATTTATGTTCCTTAATATGCGCAAAACTTGACCCAAATTTTATTTAGCAACTAGTGAGAACAAATGCAATATGATAAAAATAAAAGAAATAGTTTTCTCACTAGGGGACTACATAGGTATACATATCGTTTTAAGTAATATAGATTTTCTTTAAAAACCCCAGTATCGATCCCACTGAAGGATATAAATAAGAAATCAATGAAATGAAATACAAGATTTTTGACTTTAAGAAAAATTTACTTAAGATTACAACAACTAACTGAACATGAAAATTAAGTTTACTAAATTCTACAACATGTTAGTAAATGTAAATGTACTGACTTAGACAATATATAAAAAGATACTTTCTCCTTGCCAATAATACATAATCAGTGTAGGATTTTAAAATTATTTATAAAGTTAAATGTGGTAAAGTGACAAATAGGAGCATACATATTCCTTACTTTTATCAAATTGTGTAAAGAACATTTACTAATATAAAGTTGGTGTCGGCATGTATAGTAGTGTTGAGTAGGTTCTGGTCTCTCACTCTTAGATTACCCAATGTGCCTTCTCTATAGGACCTCCTTAGTTTCATTATTTAGACCAATTTGATAAAAGAATCTAGCCTGTCACTCTAGAAACTTCATTTCTACACCCATCAAATCTTATCTTCCTGTCTAATTGAACCTCACTTCATACGATCGTGACCGCACTTTCCAAGGTAGATTGTGACACTTGCAAGTCAAAAAATTTTAGCCCTTTCAGGTCTATAAGTTCCTCAACAGTTTTTAACAATACAAGTTGCCAAGTAAATGAACGACTGGTAAAAATATCATCATAATTTTTTTGGAATAAAAGAAGTTCTAAACTATCAGTCACAAAATTGGGAAGAGATGATATTTGATTTAATATATATTTTTTTATGAAGGAGTTGCTTATGACTCCATACATGTTGAAATAATAAACTAGTACAAACATTAGAGAAGAACTGGGGACTCTTTTTTGGTTCAATAGAAGAACCCAAGAACTCCCAAAAAAAAAAAGACTAGGGACCACCCCCCAAAAAAAGGGAAACTACAATGACTCAACAAAGAAAGAAAAGGAATGTAAGATTGCATCTGCACCAATTGTAGTCATGTGTCCATATAGGCAACTTTGAAGTGGGGAACTTCTAGAGTATCTCCTTACAATGGATAATGGAGAGCTGGTGGAGGGTTAACAACAACCTCAGTTATGTTAGTGTGTGATCCAAGACGGGCCAACAAGTTTACAGGAGGCTGATTTCCTTCCCTGTAGATGAATTTGTAACTTACTACTAAGATCTCTGATTTTATTTATCCAATATAATTAGTGCCAAAGAGATCCCTCCTCATGATTTAGAAGGTAAATAACTGCAGCAGAATCCACCTCCAGCCAAAGCTTATACTAATTAGCTTTAATGGCAAGGTTAATTGCCAATACACAGCAATAAGTTCAGTCTCAGTGGCATCAGAGGGCATTACTGGGGTGTAGAAGTACAGAAGGCACTTACCCAAATGATTTCTATAAATTCCTCCCACTCCAGCTCCATTTTTTTGTAAAGCTTCCATCAATGTTAATCTTCACAATGGGATGTTTTGGGGTTTTCCAGTAGACTCTGATAACTTGAATAGGTTCAGAGTTGATAGGTGGACAGGAGTTGGATGTTAGGAAATCTTTTCTAGTTGATCATCATTGAAGATAAGATAAATAGTTTTTAGCAGTTTTCCTAACATTTGGATTAGCATCTTCAAACTTGACTTTGTTTCTTTCCATTCAGATAAACCAGGCAATAGTAAAAGGAATAGTAGCATACTTTTTCTTCTGTCAGAAAAACCAACACTTGAAAAGCTTATCCCAAGTGAAATCATTCTCATCAATGGCCAACTGATTCAAAATTTGTTTCCAAACCAGTTGAGCAAAGTTACATTCAAAGAATAAGTGATTCAAAGTTTCCTCCTCCTTCTTACATAACCAGCATTTAGAGGGACCCCTCAATCCCTTCAGCATGATAATGTCATCTGTAGGGATCATTTTATGAAATACTCTCCAGCAGAGAAAAGACATATAAGGGGATACAAATTTGTTCCAAATCTTGTCTCCCCAGGGTGTTTGCTCCCAACTGAAACTTTTGGAGTATATGGCTTTAGTAAGGCTTTGATGGGGAGTAGTCTGCCATAGGACTTTGTCTGCTGTACTTCTATTGAACTTAATATTGGCCACTTTAATAATAGAGTGAGGTTGCAAAAGATTAGATAACTTAGCTAGGGACCACTCATCACCATCCCAACAATCAACTACTTTCAAATCACTATTGTAGATATTGGTAATGGGGGATAACCAATTTTTGGGACACTAATTTTCAAGCCAAAACCTGATATCACATTTGCCCAATTCCCAACTATAAGTGGTTTTAGCAATACTGACCTTCAGTAATTTAGTCCACATCTTGGAATCACCTAATTTCTTCTTAGCCAAATTAGGATGTAATGCCCTGCAGTACTTCCCTTCATAAATAGTGCCCATAGGGAATTTTGAGTTCTAAACTTAATCCAAAGTTTACAAAGATTTATTTAAAGGAGTTGAACAAGATCCTTAAAGCCAATACCCCCAACAATTTGAGGTTTAGCAGCTTCTCTCTAAGAAGCCCAATGCATTTGTTGTCTTTGGTCTGACCACAGAAATTTATTGAAAATTCTTTCCAGCTGGGTTTGTGTGCTTTTCTTAATGGTAGTCAATTGCAGTATATAAGATGGGAAGATATTGATAATACTCTTTAACAAAGTAATTCTTCCCCATTAGATAAGAAAGTTTGTGTCCGCCCATTGAGAAGACTTGAAATTTTGTTCAAGACCTCATCAAACTGAATTTTTTTGGTTCTGCCAGTGATAAGAAGCACCCCTAGGTACTTAATTGGGAGTGGAGAAATTGTAAAAGTCACGAGAAAGATGCCCAATGTTTGTGAGTAGAGGAGGCATGTTTATAGAAGACCATCTGACACTTTGTTGGATTGAAGAACATTCCTGAGTGTGCTTGGAATTTTTGTAGTGTATGGAAAACTTTTTTTATAGCATTCTTGCTGGCTCTCATTAAGACCATTATGTCATCAGCATACAGTAAATGGGTAATGACAATATCGGATCTATGATGGTATCTGTTGTGACTGTGATTCAGAAGAGCTTCATCAAGAATTCTAGATAAGTAATCAATAACAAGTATGAAAATGTTGGGTGATAATGGATCCCCTTGATTTAACCCTCTAGAAGCAGTGAATGAACCCCTCCCTTACCCATTTATCAAAATAGAGTATTCATTGTTATGTGGCCACCTCCTAATCAGGTGATAGAAATCAATGTTAAAGCCTTTGGCAATAAGGACTTCCATTATGAAATCCCAGCTTATGGTATCATAAGCTTTCCTTAAGTCCAAATTATATACCATATTGCCCCCTCTATAAGTTTTGTTCAAGTCCTGTAATAATTCTTAAGCCAGAAGAGTGTTTTCAATGATGGACCTACCTTTCACAAAGGCTGTTTGATTGGGCTTAATTATGGAATCCAGGTGAGGTTGTAGCCTATTCATAATGATTTTGCTGATTGTTTTACTAATAACAGTGGTCAAATAGATAGGCCTGAAATGATTCCAATTCTGCTGTATATCAGATTTAGGAATAAACACAGTGGTGGAGGCACAAAAATACTTTGGAAGATTGTTGCCTTGGAATAAGCTTGGTACTGCAGTAATAACATCAGCCTTAATAATCTCCCAAGACTTCTTGTAAAATTTAGCAGTGAAGCCATCAAGGCCAGTAGATTGTTGCTATCTATGGAGCGGATAGCATTCCAAATTTCCTTTTCATTAGGGATATCTGTAAGCTTGAGGCTAGCAGTGTAGTTCAGTTCAGCAAGGAAGTGTGCCTTCTCAATAGGGGGTCTAAAGTATTGATCCTGATTTAGCAAATCTTTGTAATAGCTAATGGCATCATTGGCTATATCAGTATTATCATGTAACCACTGGCCATTGGCATTTTGAATAGCATGGATTGTATTGTACTTTATTTTATATTTTATATAGGCATGAAAGAATATGGTGTTTCTATCCCCTTTAGTGAAAATATTCTCTATTCCCTTTAGTGAAAATATTCATAGCTGCCTTCTGTTTAAGGAATTTTTCCTGATAATCAATGGTACTAAGAAGGTTTTTCTGAGCAATCATCAATTTCTTTTCCTCCACATTACCAATATAAACCTCTTGCTCCAAAGTTTTGACTTCATTTTCAGCGTTATTTCGGGGGTTGGTTTGTGGGGTTGCCCGTAAGAAGCTGTCGGTCGTCGGAATCGAAATCTCGTTGCACGCTTCGGAAGGACGTTGAAGTATGAAATCAAATTGACCCCATAATTTTCATAGTTTAAAATGAAAGTGCAGTGTACCTGAAATCCTGTATATATCCCGAAGGATAAACACAAGACTTGAGGATGAGGCTCGATCAAATAAACTAAGGAAAGTATGACGTCTGTTTGGTCTGCGAAACCTTTGTATTTGCCAACAAGTTC
>NW_018224712.1:0-254 GCF_001263595.1 Phalaenopsis equestris | reverse complement strand
ATGTGAGGATTTAGGTCGTGACAAACGACAACCTCAGAGTCCTAAGATGAGTTAGGGCTTATATTGTATAGTAGGACTATGCAAAGGCCTAAAGATAAGTGAGGATTTACGTTGCATAAGCAAGCAACCTCGAAGTCCTATGGCTTTGTTGTTTAAGTATAAGGAAGGAAGATTGATTTAGCTAAGGAAGACAATTTTTTTTTTGCTGTTGAAGATGGCGGTGCTGCCCACCATACTAGCTCCAAGCTCCTGCC
>NW_018224711.1:0-394 GCF_001263595.1 Phalaenopsis equestris | reverse complement strand
AAATTTAGAAATATAGTAGTCTAATTTAGAAAAAACTTTTAGTAAATGCGACCAACTCAAAGTTTAGAAATTTTTAATGTTATGAAAGATGAAAATATGAGTTCCTATCAAATTCAGAAATATTGTAGATTCTCCATGTTTAGAATTTAACCTTTTTATTATCTCCACTTAAAAATTTTCTTAAGAATAGTTATACTTACTATATTATATTCATAAGCTTAAGATTTTCTCGTGTCTTATAATTTAAAAAGTTCAAATGTGGAAATAATTTTTGATTAGGCACTAATCCTCAATCTTCTCCTCCCTTATATTTTTTTCATTTTCTTTTTCTTTTTTTTTCTTATTTTTTCTTTCTTTTCTTTTCTTTTTTTGGCAAGGATTACTATATCTGGAT
>NW_018224710.1:0-544 GCF_001263595.1 Phalaenopsis equestris | reverse complement strand
CTTTTTCACATTTTTCGGTAACTTTAGCACTTCTTCCCTTGCTTTTTTGCTTTTCTTAGCTATTCTCAAAATTAGGGCATTTTCGTTCGCTCTTGGAGCTGACAAAAAAAAAAAAAAATAAAAATAAAAATAAAACTCGTTTTATTATGATCCGGCCAGTAACACAGGATCTACTGTGTTATTCTGTGTTATTCAGATGTTATTGTGGTGGTATTGATTTGTTATTGTGTTATTATTATACCGAGAATATTTTCAGAATATAATAATACATGAATATCACCACAATAACACATGAATCACATGAAATAACACAAGAGAATATTCTCTTGTCTCTTGTGCTAAAAAGATTTTTTTTTATTTCTTATGTCACCTCCATGATTTCATTCACGCCCGGATTCAGTGCTTTTGTTTGAAATTTTTTCTTGATATATCTTATAGTTTCAGATGCTACTGTAGATCAGGAACTTTTCTTTTTGTCTCTATATTATGAATTATTTGTTTTTTAGCACTCAGTTTAAATGCATGCAATTTCTGATTACTGTTT
>NW_018224709.1:3254-7976 GCF_001263595.1 Phalaenopsis equestris | reverse complement strand
TAAGCAAATCTCTGGGTCAAGCAAAGCTGTAACCACAGACCCCTTTGACAAGATCAGAGTGTCGTAGATGCTTAATCGGGTCGGCAACTTCCTAAGATGAGCTAGCATATTGTAGTCTACTTTGTATGATCCTTTGATTTTTTCTTGATCATGTGGTTCTTCCACTGATGGAGGTGGAGGTGGAGGTATCTCTTCTCGGGTCATTATCTGCTTTCCTTTATCTGTTGGAGCTGTTCTTGGTGGTAACACTTTTTCGCTCCTTAAGTTAACTTCTGTGATTTCTTCTTCTTAAGATATCATTGTTGAATTCTTTGGTTTCTCTTCCTCTTCATTGGAAAGATCTAAGTTGTTGGTTAGCGGTGTGCCGTGATGCTCGAGAATTGACTCCTCATTATTGGTGTCGTTGTAAACGAATTCATTAGACTCGAGTATGATTTGAGGATCATTTTGGGGATCAAGCTCAAAACTATATTGGTCATAATCAGGTACGCTATCACCAGAAATAGTTAAAACGTATCCGAAATCACAATCATTATATTCATAAGACCCCGGAGGAACAACAAGATAATCATACAAAGTCAAGGGTTCCAAGATTTTCTTCTCAGAATCTGAGACAACTAATCTGGTAAAGGCGGCCCTTATCCAACCCTCCGTGCTATCAATCTTTGTAGTGACGCTTTTTTTCTTCTTCTTTGTCCTTGATGACGATGGCTCTCTTGACAAAACCTTCATCTCGGGCTTGGTATGCTGCGGACTCTGAATGGAGGCTTGTTTTGATACAGACTGGATCTTGTTCAATATCTTCTTGGATGATCTGCTCCAGACCTCATTATATTTTTCTTCTCTGATATACGCAGAAGATTGTTTTGATGGATCCTGTATTTGATTGAGGACCCTCTTGAGTTCATCTGAAGTTGTACTCCATCCATCTGTTCCAGTATACGGATCGATTAGAGAGATTGGCTTGACCAAAATCATATTTGTGGAACCTTTTTCAGGTTCTTTTAAATATTCTTTCGAGATTGTTATGTTCTCTTCTTTAAGGTTCTTCTTGAGCCAATCTTTAAAGATAAAGCATTTTTCTATAGTGTGCCAAAGCAACCGGTGGTATGGGCAATAATTTGGTTCATTCTTCTTATCCACTTCTTCAGGCTTCCTCGGATCTGGTAGTCTGAACTCCTGCTTCTTCATCAGACTTCTGAATATTTTATGTATAGCTTCATCTTTGAAAGAATACACCATTTTACATCTCTTTTCTTATCCCCTGTTGGAGGTGATCCCTCTTAAGGCGTTCTCTGGTTGGATTGACTACTCTGTTTCTGAGCATACTGTGAAGAAGACTGGCGAGGCTCTTCTGCATATATCTTTATCGGCTGCTTTCCTTTGTTGATGGTCACTACTACTCCTGATTTCTTTTCAAACACTCTGGTCACCTTAGCCTTTTTGTGTGGCTACATGTGCTTTATTTCCTCTTGGAGACTGTTGGCTTTACTGAGTAGCTTCTCGAAGGATTTGATGGTGAGTCCCTTGAGCATGAAACCTACTGGCCCATGAATGCTCTTGAGTAGAATTTCAATCGCTGATGTTCTTGTAGCTGAGGTTCACATTTCATGCTAAGGTTTCTCCAACATAAAATATAGTCCACCAAAGTTTTGCTAGGCTTTTGTTTTTCCATCATGAGCTCTCTAATAGACACATGGTGTTGCGCCCCAGCGAATCTTTTCACAAACAGCTGTTCCAACTTGGAAAATGTTTTAACTGACCCGTTGGGCAAATCAGCGTACCCGTCGAAAGCAATTCCTGACAAGCTGCTGACAAACTACTAGAAGAGTAGAGCTTCACTATTTCTTGTGTTGCCACAGCTGGCTTGAAAATGTGCTATAAGTTGTTTGGGATTTCAAGTCCCATCAAATATCTTGAAGTTTGGGGCCACAAAACCCTTGGGGAAAGGCATACCCTTGGGGAAAGGCATGGCCTTGGGGAAAGGCATGGCATTGAATTGCTCTGGGTAAGGTCTACCCTTTAGAACCAATGCACCACCCTTAGATTGGGTTAAAGCGTCCCGCAGTTTTTTAACCATTTGCTTGAATTCTTTTTCTGGTATAGCACCTGGTGGGGAATCCTTTTTTATGTTGCCCGTCTCTATTAGCTGAAGCAACCTCTCTTCTTTCATCTATGATGTGTATGATTTTTGACTGATTGATCTCTGAAGAAATAATTGCGGCGCTTGTGATTGCCTCTGAATAGTGGCCATAGCGGTCATGGTTGCGGTCATCTCTTCTATTATTTTCTCCAGTAGACTAACTTGCTCATCCCTTAAGAGGACAGCACTACGCAGTTCATCTATGGCGTTCTCTTTGGCGTGAGGTTGAGCCTCGCGTGCATATGTGGCAGCTCTAGTTTCAATTACATGGACATCTATGAAATCTTCCTCCAAGTAATCATTGTAATCAAAATTTTCAGCGTCGCTATCGACAGAAACTCCGTGTTCTCAAGCTAACTCGGAAATCTTGATCCTGAGTTTCTCAACTTTCTCTTCAATTATTGTTTCCTTGATCGCTTTAAGATCTGGAGGACCTTGATGGACATCCTCCACTTGCTCCTCCATCTCACTGGCTATTGTTGCGACGATGTCAGATATTTCAGACCCTGGTTTCATTTCCTGTTTTTGTACCGCGGGCTCACCAAACTGTATCGGTGCAGCAACCATGGGTACCCATACCTTTTTCTTTTTCGACGATGATGTCTCTGGACGGAGTGTCTTAGTAGAAACATGGTATGTTGAGGGAAAGTATGTTCCCCGTGGTGTAGACCAGCTACAGTGTGAGGTAATCGTCTTGTCTTTGCCTTTAGGATTGTAGAAATGTCTCCAAAATGGGTAAAGGGTAAGATTTTTGGACTCGGTCTCAACTTAACCGGTCGATGGCATGTGGTTCTGGTGGCAGTATAATCAGTAGTAATCACTGCATTATCAACTCAGTTCCCTAAACGAACTTGTCATCCTTCAAAATTTCGTTCTTCATGCAAGGGGAAATTGCATCTCCCACTTGTTTAAGTAACTTGCTAACTGAACATCCTTCTTTGGTAGCAAGCCTTTTGAAAACTGCATTAAATCGGGTGATAGGAGTGAGTTTCTTTCCTTCCTCAACATGTCCATGAAGTGGTGGTAATGCGGCGACGATTTTCCGGATACTCTCATATCCATCTTTATCCGTCAGAGGATGGAATCTACTCCCTCGTAGGAGTGGATAAATTTCCAATAATCCTTCTTCATCTTGATGAGGCTCCTCCTCAATGGGTGTCTCCTCGGGAGTCTGGGCTTTTATGGCCCTCCAAACCCTTCTGCTACGGTTCCTTTTTTGGGTTCGGGTCAGTGGTATTGTCCTTGAACTTGATCCAATTTCAAACACGGGTGGTGGGACAGTTAATCCCTCAACTGGATCCTCAATAATCATTACTTCTTTCCCCTTAGTAGCAGCAGGGCTAGCAGGTTTGGCGGGTGCCGTGACGACAGTAGTTTTAGACTTTTTGCAGGCAGGGAAGTCTTGAAGGTAGTTCAGGTTGAATTTTGCATACGGTTCTTGTATTTCCGGTGCGGCGATCTTCATCACTACAAACGGGGCCTTCCCAAGGATGACCTCGAGATCTTCAAATCCGGCTCCAAATTTGATGGTAGGAGCGAGATTACGGGCTTCGTGGCTCGTTGGCAGGTTGCAGGAAAAAGTCAGTGTTGAGTAGGCCATTGCAACAGGCTTAAAAATAGAAAGTTTTAGGGTTAGCTATATGGCCAAAGAACCTCGTAATTTTTTTAGTGCAGCACTGAAAATAGATGTTGATTTGTAGACCGGGCGGGTCTTAATTTATGGGTATTTTAAAATTTTGTTTAAGAAAAATCAAGAGGTGTAAAATTTAATTAATGTAAGAAAATTTCAAAGTGTGATTTGCAAAGTAGCAAATTAAATTTGGAAGGGAGATATGAAGTATTTTAGGCCCATTGCGGGACCCATTTAGTGGCTGACAAGGCCCAGGTGGAACTTGTCCACCGACACACCCATTGGGGGTCCGACCCCACATGAAAATTTAAAGAGTCCTTAATGGCCTTTTGAACCCCTCTGTTCAAAGATGGTTGAACAGTTAATCTCGAAATCTAAGGAGTTAACCGTACTTTCCCAAGATAGAAATGGGTAAAGTATGTCAACGGAAGAAGGGTAATTTGGTCCAAGAGGGGCATGAACACATTATCGATGTGTGAAGATAATATTTCTTGATTTGTATGGAGAGAAAAACTTGTCCCCCATGGAGTCGCCAGAAGCTGTCGACACTATTTTTGGTTGGAGGAGTTGCATGTAAGAAAATGTCAGTCACCAGAATCAAAATCCCGTTGCCCGCTTCAGAAGGATATTTTAATTTACATATATATTTAGTTTTAGAAAAATATGAAATCAAACTGACCCCATATTTTTCATAGTTTAAATAAACGAATATTGTACCTTAAATCTTTTATCTATCCCGAAGGATAAACACCATACTTGAGGATGAGGCTCGATCAAATAAACTAAGAAATATATGACATTCGTTTGGTTTGCGAAACCTTCGTATTTGTCAACAGGTTACCCTATTTAATATAAAGAATTAAATAGGGTTTATATTAAGCTGGGTTCGGACATGCTTCCTATAAGGGCAAGCCCCTATAGTTAATTACATCTTAAATGACCAAAGTCA
>NW_018224709.1:2072-2624 GCF_001263595.1 Phalaenopsis equestris | reverse complement strand
GCCTCGTTAGCAACCGTAGGTTACCTCATCTGAGGAATTCCCTATCATCCGATAGAGATGTCTTAATTTAGTTAAAGTTGTAGTTTTGTGTGATGTTTGTGATTAAATTTTGAGTTGTTTTATATTTTGAATGTTGTGGCTGTGAATTTTATCTTGTTGATTTTAGTTTTAGTTTTGGTTTTGTTTTTGGTTTTGTGGTTATCCCGATAGTTTTAGTTTTTATGCAGGGTGACATTGTTATTTAGCATGCAAGTTTGCAGGTATAAGAGTACAGTATGAAAATACAGGAAAGACAACGCTGAAAACTATAAAAACGTACCTGACGAGTCTTCTCGTTCCACCACCTAAAACTCAAAAGGCATGTTAAGGTAGTTTATATGAAACAGGGAAGTAAAATTTTGACAACCTATCTAACCTTAGGTCATATCTTTGTGGGTCCTTAGGAGTTTAGTTAAGGATGATGTTGTCAAGAAAAATATATTAAGTTCAGTAGATCTCCGAGGTATCCAACAGACCTAGAGAAAGAAGCAGGTCCGTGCTACTCTCTCGCTA
>NW_018224709.1:0-688 GCF_001263595.1 Phalaenopsis equestris | reverse complement strand
GACTTGGCTCATGAGAAATTTTCCTAAAGGCTTTCTTTTCATCATAAACCTTCCAAAATTTTCTTGGATTTTTCTAAGCAACATGCTAATTTTCATGATTATTTTAAGCAAATAATGCACATAAATTTAATAAAAATGATTCTTTGTCTAGGGATCTCCTCTGACTTTGGAAAAACTAAGGAATGTTCCCTAAGAAAGAGGCAACAACATGCTAAAATTTCAATTCATGGTATATCACTACATGCATGGAGAATCAAAACATCCAAATCAGTGTTTAATTAATTAAAAATAAAATATGCATCAAATGAACTCTAAATCATTTTCACATTGTTTTCCTCTGTTCACTGAGGAGGAGGGTATTTTTATTTTATTTTTATGTTTTTTCTACACCAAGATATGAATTTTTGAAGTTAGGTGTATTTAAATAAATAAGAAAAATTCTTATTTATCTATATAAACAGCGCGACACCATGTAGATCCTAGGCAGCTCTGAACTCCATGCGGCATGCTTCTACTTGTTGCCTTCATCAACATAAGCAGACGCGCGTCCCGCTGTTTGTGTAAGGAAGTGTTGTCCGGTTTCATCTCAACCGTCCATCCTATACACGCGCGATCAGGCAACGCTCTGTCATCGTCCCGATAGCCTAGCCCAAAAACTATCCATCTTCTAGCCTTTAGACCTCTCTCA
>NW_018224708.1:0-3186 GCF_001263595.1 Phalaenopsis equestris | reverse complement strand
ATTGGAATACTTAGCCAAATTTTGGTCCTAATTAGGATCGTAGTGTTTGAAACATGTTTTAATTTTAATTGATATTTACATTTTTAATCCTCATTTAGATGAAACTTGATTTAGCCTAAGTCACTACTAAGACCTTAAAACCTAGGTGCGTGTCTTAATTAGTTTTGAAAATGTTAAGTTTTAGGTGTTCATGATTCATGATTTGAATTTTATTTAAAAATCAAAATAGGGGTATTAAATTGATTAATTATTGACTTTAAAAGTCATACCCCTAAGCCTTAGGTTCATTTTATTTTAATAAACTTCGAAATTTTAATAATTTGGAAATTTATTAACTTATTTTTTCAATTAAGAAATTGAGGTTGGTTTCTACCAATTAACCCCTTGTGTTTAAAACGTCAAATTAAGATCAGATGTTGCCAACATCCCTCCTTGAGTTAATCCTAAATGCTAATTAAGGCTAAATTTCCAAAAAAATACACATTTGCCCTAAGGCTCTAACGCTTCATAATTTATCAAATTCACGTCAAATGACTTTGAAATTTTTTATCCTACCTCATTCATGGGTAAATTAAGACATCAGAGGAAAAAATGTGATTTTTGAAAATTTATTTTAATTTATATAATTATTTTCATGCAAAAATAGGATTTTTCAAAGAAATATCCTAACTTGCCCAAGGTAAATCCTAATCCCTTGACATTTTTACCGGAGGTAGATCTAGACCATTGGACCTAATTTCATGATTTTTTTTTCATTTGAATTTTAAGAATTATTTTATGTTCTGGGGTATTTATTAAATATAAAATATTTTAAATGATATTTTAAATGGGGATTTTAAATGGGGAAATTAAGTTTTATATTTTTCAAAAATCTTCCTGAGGCCAGAGAACTCACAGAAGAAAATTTTATACTTTTTGAGATTTATTTGCTTTATTGGAATTATACTTAGTGAAAACCCATTTTTAGTCTTTAAAAATTATTTTTAAGCTTTGAAATTCAGTATCTTTATTTAGAAAACCAAGAAAATAGAAAACCAAGAAAAATATTCAAGAAAAATATTCTAATTATTTCTAAATGCTTAGGAAGCAATTTAGAACATTTTCATGGATTTTATTAATTTTGTAATTTTTATAAATTTTTAATTTTTTAATTATTTAAATATTTAAAATAGGCTAAAAATGAAGTTTTTATTTTAAACATCATTTTATTTTAAGAAATATCCCAGATCATAGAGAAATAAAAAAAACAATTTTTATGATTTTTCAAGTTACATTTTGATTTTTAAAAATTATTTTAGTGTCAAAAATGCTATTTATCTTTAAAATATCAACTTAAGTTACCAAATGAACTCAAAATACTTTGAAATTTTTATGGTGAGTTCTCTGCATCCTAAGAAATAGTGAAGATAAAAAATCAAGTCATTTTATTGTTTGGATTTTTTAAAATTAATTATCTTAGTGATTTAGGATTTGTGAAGATTAAGTATATTTTGAAAGACTTAGCTCATGAGAAATTTTCCTAAAGGCTCTCCGGTCATCATAAACCGTCAAAAATTTTCTTAGATTTTTCTAAGCAACATGCTAATTTCCATGATTATTTTAAGTAAATAATGCACATATACTTGAAAAATATGATTCTCTGTCTAGGGACCTCTGACTTTAGAAAAATTAAGGAATATTTTTTATAATAGAGGCAACAACATGCTAAAATTTCAAGCCATGGTGATATTACTACATGCATGGAGAATCCAAATATCCAAATCAGTGTTTAATTAATAAAAAATAAAATATGTATCAAATGGACTCCAAATCATTTCCACATTATTCTCCATTATTCTCCTCTATTCACATTATTCTCCTCTATTCACTGAGCAATAGGGTATCTTTATTTTATTTTTATGATTTTTCTACACCAAGATATGAATCATTTTCATATTTTTTTTAATCCCTATTTATCTATTTAAACGCGCGCCGCTGACTGGATCCTAGGCTACTACGAAAGCACGCGTGGCGCACTCTGGTTGGACATCGTCCCCCCCCCTCTTAGCCACTGACTCAGCCCGCGGTTCATGTAAGGAAATGCTATCCAACTTGATCTCCTCTGTCCATCCGATACACGTGCGATGGGACGGCTCGCCGTCATCATCCCTAATAGAGAGTGAGATGAACATATTCATACGGTAATCATGCAATTAAATTAAGCCTAATCAAATAGAGAATCAAAATAGGCTCGAGAGGAGGAGAGGTTCAATACCTTGGCTGTAAATACCTTGGCTCTAAGAAGAGAAGCTTCGATCAGAAAGTCTCGACACGTTCGTTTGGGTCCAAAGAAGCTATAGATTAAGCCTTTTGCTATGGTGAAATGTCTAAACCCAAATTTGACCAAGGTAAATTTCAGGTGTTGGTTTAGAGCTATGCTAGTGGCTCTATGGAAGGGTTATTTGATAGGGCTTTGGCTTCTATCAATCTCGTTAAGGTGTGGGCGAGTTTAATTTAATTTTGGTGGAGTATGGAGGTGTGGAAAGCTTTTTCCTGTCTCCAGCAAGGTTTTGAGCTCAAAAATTGGGCTCCGACAAGGGGATTCAGCGCAATGTGGTGGTTAGGTTGCACTGAGGAGGTCTCAAAGAGGCTTTGCGTTCAATTTAGGGAAGTCTCTTAATCAATTGAGGGAGGTCTCTTAAAGGAATTTTTAGCTCTCCCTCCATGGCTGTGGAGGGAAGCTTTTTCTAAAAATGGCCATAGGCTTGCTACCATAGCCAATTAGGGGGTGAAATGAGCTGCCTAGGTGGAGGGCAGAAAGGTTCTAAGCTTCAATTTGGTTTGTTTTAGCCGCTAGGCTGGCCGGCCGGCCAGGGGAGGTGGCTAGCGAGGTCAAGTGAGCCAGAGGAATATGTCACAGCAACTTAATGTGTTTAGGCTTTCTTTTGGCAAAAATATCCTAAGCTTAAGCAAATATATCATGAAATTCCTTAATTTAGGGGACCTTTGATCCATGGCTTAGTTTGGGTGGCTTTAAGAGGTTTAGGCTGGTCACTAGGGTCCAACTAATGGTTGTGGAGTCATTAATTTGGTGACTTTGGTGTAGTTAGGCCATCTTTAGTGCATGTATTCAAGTGATCAAAGCTTGGGTTTGGGCTATGCTAGCCATCTAAGTTGGCCCAATTGATTAATCAACATTGTTTAGAT
>NW_018224707.1:0-385 GCF_001263595.1 Phalaenopsis equestris | reverse complement strand
GGCTAACATCTCGCATCAAAACCTAAAACTATAAAATAATTTGGGGGCTTTAGCATGTCACTCTAAAGTCTTCTAATTCTACACTCTTCATAGTTTATTTCCTTATTTATTTGAACTTAATCATATGAATTGTATTCTAATTCATGTAATCTCATATGATTTATATCATTAGTTGACTGAGACAAGCCATCTCGGACATTACATGTTCTCACAGAAAATATTGTCATCTTAATGGGCAAATCAATAAGTAAATGAAGTATAAGGTTTAAAATCATCACAGCTTATTCCAACATTAAAGATTAATACTTCACACAAAATTCATATAATACTTAATCACTTATCATTTTAATGGAAAAAGATAAAAAAAACTACTCAGAATTCATGG
>NW_018224706.1:0-205 GCF_001263595.1 Phalaenopsis equestris | reverse complement strand
AAATTTTGGAAGGTCCACCATGACTAGAGAAACATATGGAAATAATTTAATGTGTCAAGTCATTTAAACTGCACTTAAATTTTGGAAATATTAAATCACTAAGATAATTAACTTTAGAAAATATAAATATTTAAATGACTTTGTTTTTTATCTCCACCGTGATTTATGACCTAGAGAACTCATCATAAAAGTTTCAAAATATTTT
>NW_018224705.1:0-688 GCF_001263595.1 Phalaenopsis equestris | reverse complement strand
AAGCGCTTTATGGGAGGCAACCCATAGTTATCCTTGTTTTTATTGTGATTATAGTTTTTTTGTTTGAAATTATCATTAGTTTACAGTAGTATTGAACTCTACTACTCATATTTACCCTTGAATCATCATAAAAATTGGATCCGTAGAGAAAATTAGAACGCATTTGAACCAAAGCAAAATTGTGAAATTTTTTCCTTGGGCGCTGACGGCGGGATTGACGCCGCCGACGTCTGGTTTTTCCCGAGAGCCCAGATAATTAATTCTAAAGGCTCGCTGACGGTGCCATTGATGTCGTCGATAGCGAGAACGGTGGGATGACGGTTTTTGGAGTTTGAAATGATGGTTTTTAGCAATTTTAGGCGAGATTTACTCCTTATAAACTTCCAAATTCGATTCTTAAATTTGTATTACCCCAAAAACAAAGTGAAACTCCCCCAAATTCATCCATATGGCTTCCAATTCCACTGAAAACCTTAGATTTTGAGTGTTCAATCGAAGAAAGTTCATTAGTTTCGAGGTGCAACGAATCTTCAACAAAGTGCTGACAAAGAGGGGATTAATCAAAGAAAGAGGATTCATGAATCGAGGATTGAACAATCCTTCAACAGTAATTGAAGAGTTGATTGTGCAATGACGATGAGAAGTGTTGTGCTACTGACCAAAGAAAAATATGTTGAAATTTTCATAC
>NW_018224704.1:19936-20456 GCF_001263595.1 Phalaenopsis equestris | reverse complement strand
ATGCTTTTTGTTGATGATATTCTTCTCATGGATAAAATAAGAGAAGAAGCCCAGGAAAAACTTGATTTATGGAGGTCTACAATGGAGTCTAAAGGCCTTCGTTTAAGTAGAACTAAAACTGAATACATGGAATGTAATTTTAGTATTAATAGCTCTAGTGACAGAAGTGTTACTTTGGGTGATCAAATTATTAAAAGGTGTGAACGATTTAGATATCTTGGGTCTGTTGTCCAAAGCGATGGTGATATAGATGGGGATGTTAATAATAGAATTCAAGTTGGTTGGTTGAAGTGGAGGAATGCTTCGGGCCTTTTGTGTGATAGAAAAGTACCGCTAAGACTGAAAGGAAAATTTTATAAGATGGTGGTGAGACCTGCAATGCTCTATGGCGCTGAATGTTGGCCTTTAAAAGAGAAGCATAATAATAAGTTAAGTGTTGCCGAGATGAGAATGATTAGGTGGATGAGTGGCTTGACACTTAGAGACAAAATGCGGAATGAATATATTCATGATAGGGTTG
>NW_018224704.1:17324-19919 GCF_001263595.1 Phalaenopsis equestris | reverse complement strand
CTTTGATGGTTTGGTCATATTAAACGTCGACCATTAGATGATCTGATTAGGAGAGTAGATGTTTTAAATTCGACTTGTGTTAAGAAAGGCAGAGGTAGACCTAGGAAGACTTGGGCTTATTGTTTTAAAAACGATCTTAATTTACTATAACTTAATGAAAATATGACACTAAATAGGACTCAATGGAGAAAAAGGATTCATGTAGCCGACCCCACGTAGTGGGATTAAGGCTTTGTTATTATTGTTGTTGTTGTTGTAAAAGTTGGCATAATGGCTTAGTTATTTTTGAAAATTTTTTTATGTGATGCTTGTACAAACCAGCATGTCCTAGAAAGCATCTTACCCCTTTAACAAAAGTAGGAGGTGGTAATTTTTTAGTAACTTGAATTTTTGTAGGATCTACTTCCATGCCATTTTCAGAAATTTTATGCCTAAGTACAATACCTCCTACAACCATAAATTGACATTTTTCCCAATTTAGTATTAGGTTGATTCTTTCACATACTTCCAAAAACTTTTCTAAATTATTTAAACATAATTCAAACAAAGTTCCGATTACAGAAAAATCATCCATAAACACTTCCATTCCATTTCAATAAAATTGCTAAAAATTGACTTCATACATCTTTGAAATGTTGTAGGTGCATTGCATTGTCCAAAAGGCATTCTCTAAAAAGCAAATGTTCCATAATGGCTTGTAAATATTGTCTTGTCTTGATTCTCTGGAGCGATTAAAATTTGGTGATAACTGGTATATCCATCTAAAAAACAATAATATTTGTTTCCAACCAATCTATCCAACATTTAGTCTAAAAAGAGTAAAGGTAAGTGATCTTTCTTGGTGGTCATGTTTGATTTTCTATAATCAATACAAATTCTTCAACCAGTAACTTGTCTTATTGAAATTAATTCATTTTTCTCATTTTCTTCAACGGTGACTCATCCTTTCTTCGGAATATAATGAATTGGACTCTCCCAAGCATTGTCTGAAATAGGATAAATAATTCCAGTATCTAACCATTTTAAGATTTCTTTTTTAACAACTTCTTTCATTATTGGGTTTAATCTCCTCTGAGGATCAGCTCTAGGTTTATATTATTCATCTAATAGAATTCTATGCATATAAATTGAAGGACTAATTCCTTTAATATCTGCTAAACTTTAATGCTCAACGGGAAATGTTGTTTTTTTTTATATCTTTTCAACATCTTTATTAATTTTTTATCTTAAATTTCAGTTAATTCAGAAGATATAATAACAGACAATGTAGATGGCTCTCCAAACAAATATTTTAAATGGGAAGGTAATATTTTCAGTTCAAGTTTAGGTGCTTTAATACTTGAAGGAATAAGGTTTTATTATAATTTATAACAAATCTAAAGTTTGAAATTTGTTCTGAATACAATCCTCTGAATATAATCTAAATCTGCTTCTTTTATTTCATCCTCATTCTTAAGAAATTCTCCTTGCCTTAATTTGTCTTCAAAATTTTTTTAAACTACTAATTACACAGATAATCAGTTACTTCCATCCTGAAACATTCATTATATTTTTCTATTGCAGGATATTTCATAGCTTTCGCTATGTTAAATGTTACTTTTTGATCATTAACTCTCATTATTGATTCTCCTTTATGCACATCTATCATAGCTCCCCTGTTGCAAGAAATGGTCTCCCAAAATATTAGGAATTTCTTTATCTTCCTCCATATCTAATACTATAAAATCTACAGGGAATATAATTTTATCCACTTTTACTAATACATCTTCTATAACTCCTTTTGGATAAGTTATTGATCGATCAACTAACTGAAGAGCTATAGTCATAAGGGAATTCTCTCCCAAATCTAAACGTTTAAAGATCGATAAAGGCATAAGATTGATTCTCGCTCCTAAATCACATAAAGCTTTTCCAAAAAACTTTTCACCAATATCACAAGGTATAGTAAAACTACCAGGATCTTTTAAGTTTTCAAGAAGGTTTTTCATTTGTTCCAAAGCTTCAACAAAAGGAATGTTTATCGTTAACTTCTTAAGGATTTCCAAAAAATTTGTAAATTATTTATCTTTATTCTTCATCTTCAGTCGTTGAGGAAACAGAGGTAATGGTTTTTTTAAGGGAACTTGTGTTTGTTCATTTTCATTGTGCTCTTTTTCCATTTATTCCTTCTCTTCATCAACTTCAGTTTCTCTTTGGATTCTTGTTTCAACTTCTTTTTCACATCATAATTGAATAACTTTAATTTGTTCCTGTCAGCACTAAAAAGTTGAGGAGTTGCCCGTTGGAAGCTGTCGACTGACAGAATCGAAATCATGTCGCCCGCTTCAGAAGGACATTTAATTTACAAATGTATATATAGTTTAGAAAAATATGAAATCAAACTGACCCCATATTTCTCATAGTTTAAATGAAAGAGCATGGTACCTCAAACCCTGTGTCTATCCCGAATGATAAACACAAGACTACAGGATGAGGATTAATCAAATAAACTAAGAAATATATGACATCCGTTTGGTTTGTAAAACTATTTATTTTCCGAAAAGTTCCCCTATTTAATACAAAGAATTAAATAAGGTTGGTGAACCCCCCTTTGGG